>NC_051447.1:12807099-12864615 GCF_001649575.2 Kryptolebias marmoratus | reverse complement strand
GTGAGGATTCTCCTCCACATGCAATGAAACAATGAACGCCGTTTGTGTCAGAACAAAGACGGGGACGTTACCTGTTTTTCGGAGTGTGTGCGCGCCTGCTCCTCCTGGGCCAGCACCACCTCCCTCTCTGCTGTGATCTGAACGCTTTCCCTCAGCGCCTCCTCCAGCTCCTCGATGCGCTCCTCCTTCTGCCGGAGGGAGTCCTGCGCAGAAACATAAAAACCCATGACTTCTTTCCAGATTGGAACACGTGGTGACAGGAGCCGGTCACCTGTATTGTGATATATGCTGGTTTGTTGTCCGCTTTACGCAGCGAATGAAGCTTCTTTGTTGCAAAACAAGTCTGAGATTTATCTGACATTTTCATTATTTCAGACACAAACCACATAAGAATTTGAATAAAACTATAATAAACTTAAAAGAGAAAGTCAGTGATTCACAGCTAAAGTTCAAGATGTTTATTCCATGTTCCTAGTTTATTCAGAGGCAGAAAAAAAGGCTTCAAAGAAATCAGGATTTAGAGGTTTTTAAACTAGGCCCAAAGTTTGCATTGAGGTAAGCTGCAAGAAAATACACAAATTTTCACTTTGAATGACAGTGCATTGGCACGACAATTTATACATATACAACTGTAAATAAAGTGCAATATGTATGCATTTTTAGTCACTATTTAGTCATAAAGTCTTTTTTGGAGGCTCCTTTGTGAATCACGATTAAAAAGACACCTGTATTTCTTAACATTGCTTTGACATGAGAAGGCGATGCTCTCCGTCTTCAATGTTCACCAAAAGGATTGCACATTTTAGAATGATGCCATGAAATCCTAATACAGTCACAGTCTAAAGCAGTGGTTTCCAAAGTTAGGGTTTGGAACCAACCGTGGGTCGTGAACAAGTGAGGGGTCTTCAGATGGTTTTTAGAAATCAGAAACAAATATAAAGATGACTGAAAATAGCACATTTCTGTTATAACTGTGAAAAAGAACAAAACAATATTGCTTTAGTTGCTGTTTAGGCTGTTTGTGTTGTCATTGTGACCTTGCCCTTTGACTTAATAGCAACATTTGTAAAATTCAACTAGCAATAATTGAGGTTGCAAGTCTCTGCTGCTCTTATTTTTTGTATCAGAACCTAAAAAAATTACTGGTCTAAAATGCACTGAATTTATATTGAGCATCTTTACTAATATCTCAAATGACTGGATTAGATTGTATCCTCTCACTCTACATATATGTAGACATGTAGAAAACAACCTCCGTTTCTATAAACTGAACACAAAACACTACAGAGGTACACTTTTACAACTCAGAACCCACCTAAACTTGTACGACTCCGGGCTGAAAGTGGCCCTTCATTTGCCATAATCGTTCGTATTGACTCAATCCTGATCCTACCTGAGATTAAATAAATAGGGTACGTAGTCGTTCACTTTTAAGTGCTTTATTTTTAACCTTTGCAGCTGGCCAAAAGCATTATGCAAAATGAATGGTTAATAGCAGCGAAGGGCCCTCCACCCTGGTGAAAGAATCTGCAAAATAGGTTGTTTTTTAGACCACTGGGAGGCAACTCAGTTGGGTTGGTGGTCCTCAAGACACATGTTTACACTGCTGAAAGAAAGTGGCTGTAAGCAGTAAGGACCACCACTGAATATGGTACGAATGACTGGAAGTCAAAGTATCCTAAATGCGTCCTGGGTGCATTTACATAGAAAATTAGAGCGTTCCACTTTTGATCGGCGGACCTGAGACACGTTAACTCCAGATGTGAACAGGACCAAAGAGTAGATTAGGTGGAAGGGAATTACTTGTAAAGAGTACATGTTATGGTTTGTGGGTTTCTCCCTCTTTCCTTTCGTGTGTAGTACAGCTTTACGCGCACGTGAACAAGAGGACTTATAGTTACAGTTGAATGAAACATCTACAAAACTGTGCACAAGCTTTTCAACCACAGCTTATTTCACTATACTCTGCAAACATAGAGCCAGGTTTTCCTGTAATCTTTGAATGTGGTCTTGGTCAGTAGCTCTCCGGGCTTTTTAAAAAGGTCTTAATTTTTTTTTAGTAAAATGTCTGTGACATGTTTTGGTTAAAATACAACAGAATCACACACTCAGCACTTTTCTTTGCCCTCTTTTTAGAGTCATTTTTCTTTTCTATGACCTTACAATGCTTAGTCAAACACTTGACTCCAGTTCTCATAAGTACAGTGAGATTTAAAGCAAAAAATAAATAAATAAATGGATGTCTGTCTTTGGCTCAAAGAAACAAGTGGGACACAGGTTTTTCTTATATATCTGAACTGTTCCCATCATTTTTTACAACTCATCTTGAAGTGGACATGATCTGACAAAGTAAGTTTTAATTCTTACATTTTGCTTTGTAAAGAAAAAAAAAAGGTTTGGATTCATGTTTTCTGCTCCATTCAATCAGAAGCAAACCTGATCTTTATCACACAAAGCTCATTAAAATGACTGCGTGAGCTTCCCATCAGTTCCTTATAAACAAAGACATATTTTTCTTCTTGCCAGGCAGCCGATTCTCCTGGTTGAGTCAAATCTGAATGAATAACGGGTGGCGACAGAGCGGGAGAGGGACGATGAGACATTGCAGTGGCCACGAGCAGACCTTAAACGCATCTAAATCCTCGATGAGCTGACATTTCTTACAGTCTAACAATGCAAAGTAAGATGGATTGGATTGGAACAAAGCTTTTTCTTACTGCTTCAAATTAAATTTACAACCTAAATTATTCTCATTCTGTTACAGATTACAACATTCAGAAGTGACACACACACCAGCTATGGCTGTAACCACTGCGGTCTCATTTGTCTCAGTGACTCACACGTGCTCATCTTCAAACCGCACACACACACACTGTAAACGACAGCTTAACTGCCTAAACCAAATCAATCATAGCTAAACTGTGCTTCTTCACATAAAACACACTCGCTGATGGTTTTCTTCTGTCTATAATCAAAGAGCCAGTGAGGTTAGCAATTACTGGAAGCACAGAGGGAGGAAAAGTAGGAAGGAGGATGTCAGGGGAAGCTGAGGAGAAATTTAAGGTGGAAGTTAAATGAAAAAGAAGTCAAAGAGAACCTACTATCTGCAGCTAAATGAAGAAAACCACACACTCATCACTCCACTTATGACTCTTAACCGGTGGTCACTTGACGCACTCAGTAGATAATTAGGAAATGCTCTCAGACCGCAAAGAAGCATTCTGAAACCCAACAGCATTCATTTCATAGTTTTTACTCCTTCTCCTGTAATCACCTCTCTCATTTTTCTACTCATCACTTCCCTCTGCCTCCTCTCTGCGCCTCCTCACACATTCCCAGCCGAGAGCTGTCGTGTGTGAGAGTGAGTGTGTTTGACATTGCCTCGGGCTGCGACGTATCACCTCATGACAACATCGAGTAGTTAAAGCAGACGTTACTCAAAGGACACGGAGAGAAACTTTTCTCATTTTCCCTACTCTGACTTCTGAAAGCTTCCTGCCTCCTCGCCCTCCCGCCTCTCCTCCGTACCTTAATCTGCTGGGAGGTTTCGTTCAGATTGTCCTCCCTCTTCTTGGCCTCCTCCATCAGCTGGGCATTTCGGCTCTTCTCCAGCTGCTCCTTGTGCTTCAGGTTGGCCACCTTCTTCGACTGGTCCTTCATCTGTCTGCGAAAACATCAACAGGATGCAAGAAAATTAGACAACGCATCATCAGAGTTGTTTGAATGGTGGAGTTTTGTTTCAAAAAGCTCCCTTTTTTTGCTTTCATTTCTTTGTATTTTGCCTTGAAGGTCAAAAAATGTTTCTTTGAACAGTGTCTGCATTATCAGCCATGTTCTGTCCAGTCCTTCTACCTGCCCATTTTCAAAGTAAGCTTTTTGTCTTTTTTTTTTCCGACCTACGATTGACCTATGAATCACTCAAGCATATAAAAAGGCTCTAAACACAAGGAATGAATCAGTGTTATGTCTGCACATAACGAGGGGCAACGGGAAGAAAAGGAAGATGAATAATACATTCCTGGTAAAAGACAAACTCTTCAAGTCAATAAAGAACCTCAAGAACTTTATTAAATAAAGAATCTTACTCATGCGGCTTTTTGGTGGCTTTCTAGTCTGTAAAATCTAGTATCTAGTAACCAAAAATCATAAAAGAATGTATAATAAATGTTCCATATGACTACATAAAATAGGCACTTTGAATTTAAGTGATGTGAGGACACCAACAAAATGTACACACACACTATACCAGTATTTACAACACAAATACTAGGGTATTTATTGTGAAGTATTACATTCCCAATCCTGAAAAAGTCAGGACTTTATGTAAAATTTAAATGAAAACAGAATGCAATGACTTGTAAATCTCATAAACCCATATTTTATTCACAGTGGAACATCGTAAACATATCAGACTTTTAAACTAAGTGCCATTTTTTAAAATTTGATGATAGCAACACATCTCAAAAACGTTGGGACAGGGTCAACAAAAGGCTGTAAAAGTAAGTGGTATTAATAAGAAACAGCTGGAGGAGCATTTTGTAACTAATTAGGTTAATTGGCAACATGTCAGTAAGAGGACGGGATATAAAAATAACATTTTAGAGAAGCTGAATCTCTCAGAAGTAAAAATAGGCAGAGGTTCACCAGTTTGCCAAAAAAAACTGCATCTAAAAATTGTGGAACAGTTTCAAAATAATGCTTGTCATACTTTGATTACGCCGTCATCTACTATTTAAAATATCAACAAACGGTTTCAAGAATTTGCAGAAATCTCTGAGCTCAAAGGATGAGGCTGAGAGTCTGTTCTGGAAATCACTGCATGGGCTCAGGAACACTTCCACAAACCTCCACACACATTGTCTACAAACACAGTTCACCATGCCGTCCACAAATGCAGGTTAAAGCTCTATCATGGAAAAAAGAAGCCATATGTGAACATCTAGAAATGCTGTCGTTCTCTCTGGACCAAAGCTCATTTAAAACGGACTGAGGACTTTTTTGGAAACTATGGGTACCACGTCCTTCATACTAAAGAGAATAGGGATTATGTGGCCCGTTATCAGCACACAGTTCAAAAGCCTGCCTCTCTGATGGTATGGGGATACATTAGTGCCTCAGCCATGGGCAGCTTCCACATCTGGGAAGGCTCCATCAAAGCAGAAATCTCTTCAGCTGATCTCTTCAGCTCCTAGATGTTTACAGACTGATGTTAGAAGAAGAGAGGATGCTTCACAGGGGGAAACATGGACCTGTTTAAGCTTTTTTGAGATGTGTTGCTGCCATAAAATTCCATTTTCTTTCCCCCCCAAAAAATCTATACAATTTCTTAGTTTAAACATATATATTTTCTGTGTTTAACTGTCAATAAAATGTAGGCTTATGAAACCTCGTTAATCATTGAGTTCTGTTTGTATTTACATTTCACACAGCCCAAGTTTTTCGGAACTGAGGTTGTAAACCAGCTGCACCTGAAACAAACTGAAGGCATTCTGACATCTCGGCACTATACTACCTCTGGGCCGGTATAATGTCAAAGTCAGTAAAGGAATTCAGTAAAAAGCTGTAAATCAATGACGAGATGGCGCTTTTGATTCCTGCACAGCGAGGGTCTTTTCACAGAGGGATTACTGGGTGTCGGGAAGCCGAGTTTAAATCATCATCTGGAGAGTGGCTGAGACGAAGAGCAGCAGTGGAAAAAAAAAAAAAAAAAGAGGGGGGAAGAGTAGAAAGTTATCCTTTGTGGGAGAAAGAGTTTAATCCGTGTTTAAGTAGTCTGGGAGCCATTGTGGCTCTGTCACAGAGCTATCAGCTAACAGGCCAGCTTTACTTGATCGGGACCTTTCATACCTTCCATACTGTAGACACAGACGCATGCACAGATGTGGAGTTAATGCTGGTAAGGCCTAAAAACATCAACTGAATCATGACACGAATGAAAGATGAGCCAAACACAAGGGAAGCATGTTTAAGCTTACTGCACACTGTCACAAGCACACACTAAACTGCTGACTAAGTCAATAAAAGTAGGAACTTTTTAAACTCTGTGTGTATTCTTGAGTACAGTAAGCCTGACTGCACTGTGTAAATGTTTATACATGTGTGTGAGTCTGTGTGTAAAGTTTTTACAAGCGCAAAGATAAACCCAGTTTCTTCAGGATGTCTGTAAAAAAGAGCCAGCCTCTTGTGATGGGACTGCACAGCAAACTATAGAACAAGGCAAACGCATCCTTAGAATGTCCTTTTTTACATGTTAGAAATGATATGTTTCCTTCTAAATGTCACAACATCTTTGCAGAACAACATTTGCATGCTTACAGAATGCTATTTTTAGTTTACTTCTTTAGTGTGAAGCTTAAAAAGTTAAAGAAATATATTTTTACTATGAACTACTTTTATCTTCCATGTCGATTTGTGTCATAAACCACCTTTTAAAGGTTACTTCTAGTTTCAAAAATAACTGATCAAGTGGATTTTATTTCAACAACACTGCCAGAAAAGTTGGGAAATTATATTGGCAAAAGGTGGGAACATAAAATCTGCTTGTTAAAACATCCAAGAGGCTCAAATCCAAACTGTCCTGAGATTTCTGGGGGGAAGAAACTGAAATGTAGCGACGCAGCCAGAACAGCTCAGCAGCACCTGCATATTCAGTCTGCAGAGTAGCCATCGGTGGTAAACTTTCTTTACTTGTGGGTTCGCTTTTGAAACGAGTGCCTCCGTGTGTTCATTAGGTCCAAATTGGGTTCAAATGTTCAGGCTGATGAAGTGCAGCGCGCAGTCTTGTTTGGTGCTTTCGTTCGTTTTGATTCGCATGGCGAATGTGGGATACAGTTATTTCAATATTTAGGGTTCGGTTTTAGTGCTGTAACACTCTTTGTGTGTGCAATAGGTCATAAACAGGCAGGAATGTTTCTACTGGAGCATTTCCAGGAAGCTACGACCATCTGGTTCCATCTCTGAGGTTTCCTAACTTCACGTCACATTTGCTGCACGTATGTGAGCGTATATGGACGTGGAAGACACTTTTAGTGTGTTTCCTACTGACTTAACACTTTCTCTCATTCATCCCTTTCGAGCTCGTCTGGAAAAGTGCAAAGCTGTTAAACATTCGCACGAGAAGACGGCAGCTTCCTCCACTTCAATCTAAAACCGAATCTGCCTCCTTTCCACTTATTTTGTCCTCTTATTTTTACACGTTGCTTTACAATTATTTGCATGAAAAGTATTCAGTTATTTGTAGCAAGTCCCCAAATGAGACATTACTCTTCCCTTTGGAAAAAAAGAGATTTTGAACAGACCATTGACCATCATTTTACTCCTCCTGCACTCCTGAATCCTTACAAATCCGTTGTCACGCCCATCCCTCTTCTTTTTCCCTCAGACTCAAATCTAAACAAAACTTGGATCAAAGCTAACATTTATTTTTCCCCTTAATGGTTGAACATATGCACCTAAATCTAATTTATGATCTCAAATATGACACTGACACATGATCTGACCTTTGTGCATTTTAAAATTTAGAATATCGGGCTTTCGCCAACCTGTCTTTGCACTGAAAGGGATTTAGTTTAGTTTCTTTAGTCAGATCAGTAAAATCTAATTTATAAAATACCTCAAATCTGCACACATTAAAGGCTTTTTAAAGCCAGTATCTCACTGGTCTCCGACTGCTGGGGACACACTGTGAATGTTACTCACCAAAGAAGTTCTCTAAATGCTTTGAAACGTTAGCGAGGTCCTCATTCTGGTGCCAGAGGAACATTTTCAACAAGTTCATAAAACGTGCTAAACATTTTGTCTCTCAAATTAGTCATAGAGTCACAGCAGGCATCTGGAGCCTGTCTCGAACCTTTCTCGATTTAGTTTCCTTGACTGAAAATGTGAGACACTTGAGGAGTTTGGCAACCTATGAAACCAAAGTGTGACCGATTAGAGACGAAAAAAGAAAATTAATTATGACCAAATTTAAACATAACGACATTTGTGGGAATGGTTCTGTACCACCCAAACGTGTCAAGTAACATTTCAGTGACTCCTAGTGAAAATTTGCATATTTTCCTACAATTCTGTGTTTCCAAATAGTCACAGCCCAGTGCAAAGCAGGCTTGACACAACCTGACATTAGCGCCTGCTGGGATGAAGAGGGCTAATGTCTCCTTACAACAACAAACATCTTAGGCTATGTTCACACTGCAGGTCTTAATGCTTAAATCTGATTTCTTTGCACGGTTGTTCACATTACATTTTAAATGCGACCTCCATCAGACTCCAGTCTTAACAGTCTCTAGTTCCTGAAATGACCTGCATGTGCAGAATAAGACATGACGTCACACTCCGCATGCTGAGTTTACGGTAGTTAATATGGACGCTGCGAGTGTTAGCATGTGTGTATCGATTCTGAAGTTGCTGTCCAATCGGGGCCAACTGTACATCCAAATGGTAAAAGATAAAAGAAGACTGAGAAGAAAAAGAGCTGTGGCTGCTGCCTCTGTGTAGAGGCATGTGTGGATGCAGAGTCGGAGCCAAGAGAGATGGGACTTTGACGAGAGGGTCCTCCGTCCTTTCATCCGATGTAAAAGTCGGATGAAATGCAACATGGACGCTCACTCTGCAGAAATCACTTGAAAAACATTGGATATGTATTCGATTCAGTATCACATGCTGAAAAGAGTTGGGTCGGATATGAAAAAAAATTGTCAAGTTCACAATGTGAGGAAAAGAAACCTATGTGTGTCACATAGTGGCAAAAAAATTGGAATTGGGTTGCATTTCAATGTAGCCTTAGGAAGCTAATAAGGACTTCTAATCTACTCCTGCACAAGAGGACAAATAGAACTGGCTCTAATTTAACGAACTAACCAGAGATTTTGAACAAAACATAAATACAGTTTTTAATTGTGCACATTAAAAACAAACCTTCATAAGAATTGTTTCTTTAATAAGTCGCTCTGTGAACCCAGTGGCTTTGCTCGGCGCCATTTCAAGTCGTTTTAATCTATTAAATATTTCCTTCCCGCCTTTCCTGTGAAATCACTTTGAACAACTGCAGCAAACCGCTGGAGGCGCTGGAATTACAGGAGAGTCCGCTCCCCACAGCGCCGTAAACACGACGTACAAATGTGCAGCTAAACCACCTCCACACACACACACAAGCAAAGCACAAACATACAGTTTCTCCGGGTCGGACCACACACAAAAACCTGAAAGCACAACACCAAAACATCCCTTTTCCGACAGACGCACACACATACTGTACAAACACGATAAGTAAACACATTATGTGCTAACAAACACACACAGCTAAACTTGTTAACAACTCTTGTTTTTTTCCCAATTAAGAGAAAAAACTTAAAAACATACAATCTCTGAAGTTTCAGTATAAACAGATGCTTTCCAACTCCCTCATTAGCATGCTGCTGATATTTTAGGAGCCACATTAAGGTGATATTAATATTACATTTGGAGTCCTGTATAAATATTTGATCAAAAATGCTTGTGGGCTTCATGTATGTTTACCGCTCGCAGTGTGCCCAAAATTAACATCCAGCATTTCCTTTTTAACCAGAAGAAATTCTGTATTTCCTTTGAAAATACAGGAAATACTGCTTTGGTTTCCTGAGCTAATAAAAACTGGAAAATGTAGAAAATAAATAAAAAAATCTCGAAAACATGATGAATAGTTCTTGCTCGACATCAACAACACAGAAAATCTTACATTATAAGGATTTTTTATTTTTTAAACTAGGAAAGAGATGCTAATTTTATCATTTGATTAATGATTTTAGGACATTTTTCAGATGTTTAGTAAAACAAATGAGCGAGTAAATTAAGCACATTTGCTTGTAAAGCTTATCCGCATCAGTTACTGGAAACAAGCTGTAAAAACGGAGATTTAAACAATAAAATGCCTTTGGGATCGCATCCATCCATATATAAAATAAATCAAATTCAGACCTCAAAACTAACAACAGAACAGAAAAGAAACTTTAATTTATTTTTGTGATCATGTGGCAGAGAGCTCGAGTTGATCTTGGCAGCATCTTTATTTAACATGGAGGACTAAATTAAATTTAATTAAATGCTGACAATCTGTTTATTAGCTCTAAACTTATCTGATGAACTGATCTGAACTAAACTGAGATGAGATGTTTATCTACTTTTAACTAAAAACACAGTGACTATCCAGTGTTAATTCTTCCGCAGCTTTGCATAGTTAATATTTTACACTAGAAAAATGATATTTTTTTAGAGGTTTTTGTTTCTGTGTGCCATTTAATGAGATTAAAAAAAAATCCTAGTAGTTAGTCACACTTCCCTGCCTGTATGAGCATTCATGTGCTGTGGTGCAAGACAAAACAAAAACATAAAAATATGAACACTATGTGCTCGGTTTGCGGGAGCGCGAGAGTGATGGTTGTCACCCGTTTGCTGACAAATTCTTGCACCACCTCAACGCTTGGGACTTCGACCGGATCAAACACACACACGTGCACACACACACATGCACACACACGCACAACAAAAAGAAAAGAAACAATGCAATCCCCTTTTAAGCTCCAGAAACCTTGATGTCAGACATTTGCAGTGGATGAGGAGTTTCTTCGCTCAGGATCAAAACGAGAAGGAAAAAAAAAAAGCAGAAGACGAAAAAGAAGTCTTCTGTCATCTAGCAGACAGTGAAAAAGAACTTTTTTTTTCTTCTTTTCTTTTGTTTTCTCCCTCTATGTAGTTGAATCACAAAACACCAGAACCCCGGCAACAAAAAGCAGACAAGACGCCAGGGGAACTCTGGCTTCAGAAGTTAAAAAAGAAGGAAACTACAAAGGAGAGAGCGGCACCGCTGAGATTTAAGAACACAATCGAGTACACAAAACGCTCAGACCACCAGATTTATGCAGAAACAGAAGGAAGAAGTGGTTCTTATGCAGTGGATGACAATGTTTAGATCAGAAGATTTCCAATATATTTCTGATTCTTTCATTTAGAAAGGAGCATTTCAGACCCTGAATTTTGCCTGTTCATTTTTTTTTTTTTTCTTCTACATGATGTCCCACAATGCCTTCCTAAAGTACTTTCATAGCTGCCTGTTGGGATCGTTTTGCATCAACAGAACCGAGATAATTGATTCTTTGGTCTATGTTAAGCTAAAGGCACAGTTTCAATGAGCTGCGACTATTGGGGAACAAGTTGGTGAAAAAAAATCTCTCAAAATTGCAAAAAAAAAGACAGAAAAATTTCTGAATTTGTAGCTGCAGTCTCACTGAACCAAGAAACTGTGGGCCCACGTTTTGAGCTGCCAGGTTTTGAATATCAGCTTATTTTCAAGAACATGGCTCGCAAGGCTGTATTCTTGGCTGCGCACATTATTTTGTTTCCCAGCTCCTCAGCCGCCCCCTCATTCATGACCAATCTGCAGGTGTACACCATAAATGAGGATAGGCAGATGTGAGTCAGTCTTTCAATAATCATTATTCATCATTCATGTGGTTTTTAGATCCAGGCCATGTGCCTTGGATGTTTTCTGTCAAGGAAACGCTCCCATGCACGGGTCAAAATACAACTCAAGATATGATTTAAAGACGCCTGCAGCAAAACTCAGATCAGTTCGAGGCGAGCAGGAGGTGCTCATGACTCAAGCGGCGGGGCTGCGACTCACGTGAGGAAGTTGAGAACCCCACCAAAGTCACGAGACATGAATACTACTCACCAACTGCTAGCAGCCCAGTGAAACAGGGCCTTACAGTTGACAGAAATGAGATAGATCAATCTTTCTGTAAAACCAGTAAACACATCTACAAATCTGGCAAACTCTTAAGCTCCAACCAGACACAAGATGATGATTATCAAACAGGCGTGTTTAGTGAAATACATTTTTACACTAAAACTTTGAGGAAAAACATCACAATCCGTTTAGTCTGACTGAAAGCTGCGAAACAAAATGAAATCCATCTTTTTAGGCAGATATAAATTGATTTGATTTATTTCAAACATGCAAGGAGAACAACTTAAGGAGAGAGAAAAATAAGATATAGTCTTTTACATCCAAAATAGGTTTGGACTTCATGAGCTACAAAATACAGATTTCAAATCTGCATTTAGAGGTCTTTTTTAGGGGAAGTACGTTGGTTTTTTGTTTTTTTAAATCAACCAAATGGGCCTAAACCTAACCCAGAAAGGGAGCTAATTGTAAAAAAGTGATAAAAACACAAAGCATGATGACAATCATGTCAGCCTCAAAATTTTGTGACATATACACAAAATGTTGTGAAACTTTGTGAGACTTCTTGATATTTTTTATGTCTGTGAATACAAAAAAAAAAGTAAAATGTGGAAATTATTTTTGCAGTTATAAATCTAAAAGGTTATGCTTTGAAACAACATAAAAAACTGCCGTCAGACTGTTTCAAAACTACACATTTTGAAGCTTTTTTGGCTTCAAAAGAGGTATATCTTAAATCCTAAAGAGGTATACCCAATTAATAAGAGCAGAATCACAGTTTTAGCTCATAAGTCACCTAAATACTGTTGTGCACTCAAACCCTCTTGACTATTCGGCTCGGCTACATCCCACAAGTTTACAGGGTTGGCTCCTTGGAAGAGCTGGGGTTTAAATGTTAGGTTTCACAGAGAGGTGGAAATGTTCATATGTGATGTTTACAGTTTAAAAATCAAAATATAAGAACATAAAAAATGGCCTTTTACATCTTTTGGGCCTCCTAGAGAACTCCCAACAGATGTAAAAAGTTCTCCATGCAAAAGTTCACAGCTGTCCAAGTTAATAACCTGCTTTGAGAAGTCGGTTTGTTTTCTGGGGCAGGCTTCAATTTAATTTTATTAAACAACTGCTGGAATCAAAGTTCAAATACTAACATGGCAAAGAGAGACCAGCGGGGTGTTTTATAATGGAGAGTGAAAGAAAGGAACAATGTTTCCGCTTCAAAGGGGCGGCGATGTGACAGAGAAAGTGAAGTGAAAGTCAAGGTGTGCCTTTCAAAGACAGACAGACATGATGAGAATTAGACTCAGAGTTTATGACAGAGTGAAGGAGATGAGAGCGCAAGGACAGGCGGTATGACAACGAGGGGTGGGATGGGGGGGGTGATGAGAAACTGCGAGAAAACGGCTGAGGAAGAAAGATGGGCGTGCAGCACTAACCTTGAGGCAAGACTGGGTAAGGCAGCAGACGGCGTTGCATCGTAAAGAAGATAAAAGCAAAACGGAGAGAAGGAGAGGGAAAAGGTGAGGAGTTGAGCACTAGGTTAGCCAGCTTGATCAATCTTCAAAGAACAGGAACGATATGAGAGACAGAAGAGCTGACAGAGAGGCGCCATTAAGTGGAGACAGACAGCTGACAGACATTTAAACAGGGAGACGAGCAGGCAAGCAGACAGCTACCACTTCTTCAGTGATGGCTAATGAGACGCACCTTAAATCCCTCCTATAAACTCAGCATTTAGTCAACCAAAGCATGAGATGGGTGAAAGTTCATTAAGACACTCCTTTAACAAGTTGGATTAGCTGATTACTTGTTTAACTTTCCCCTCTAACAGCATGTAATGATGTGCAGTCATTAAAATCTTAAAACTGGAAACAAAAAAAAAAGTAACTTCCTGGACTCAAAGTTTCCCACACAGTCTCATATATTTTAACTGGCAAAGCCTAAATTCCAGCGTGCCAAAGACAAATTGACCATTACTGAACAATATAACAATAAAC
Organism: Kryptolebias marmoratus; assembly: GCF_001649575.2. Taxonomy (NCBI): domain Eukaryota; kingdom Metazoa; phylum Chordata; class Actinopteri; order Cyprinodontiformes; family Rivulidae; genus Kryptolebias; species Kryptolebias marmoratus. The sequence continues at coordinate 12,850,899 of NC_051447.1, read as the reverse complement.
TTCGCTAATTCCTCATTACTTAGGTTTATAGTCTAAAGCTCTCCAAACACTCTTTCATTCCCCTCCTTTTCAAGCGGTTTCTGTCAGTTCTTTTCTTTTACCTTCTTCTCACCACTCTCCCTCTGCTTCTCCACCCGTTACTTTATGTCTCTCTTGCCGTTTCCCTTCCTCTGCCACCTTCCTTTCACTTCCCTTGCGCTCTCCCCCTTTTCTGTTTTCCACTCTTCCGTCCAAATCCTTTATTTTGGCCATCAGGGCAGATTTTCAGCTCCATTTCCCCTCAGTGTGAAGTCACTTAAGTCTGCTCCAATTACCGTTCTAGTTCCTGAAATAAATAATCTGGTACCAATGCAGCTGGATTTACACGAGAGGGGGGAAAGAGAGGCTTGATTTTTGCTCATTTTTAAAACCAAAATCTGAACTTTTTTTTATTAGCGGTGTTCCCGTTCCTCACTTTATAGCCCAGAGTTAGCCTCAGCTGAGCCAAGCTAAGAACTGGCTACGGGCGCATGAGTTCCTCTCTGACGTACTTGTTAGTAACCTGTCAGGCAGAGCCTCATAATTCACAGGAGGTTTGGATAGCCCTCAAATAAAAACACTATTTGCTCATGTAATATTACAGGGTCGGCGTTGAAGGATCGAAAAAAGTCAATTTACTGAATATTTCATTGCGCTTTTAAGCAGAAAATGGATTATTCTGATCTTCTGAAGTGGGGTCCTATAGATAATTTATAAACAACATCTTACCTGTTGTAGATAACTCTTTAGACGGCCTCTGCTCGGAGGAATAAGAGTTTATTTCTGCGAACGGCAGGACCAAAGTGGATTGGTGTTACAGTTCACACAAACACCATTTCTTTTTAAATCAAGTTTGCATGTTTCGCTACAGCTTACAGCTTTCTATGTAAATAAAAGCGGTAACCTTTTCCTAACTTTTCCACTGAACCCCACTTCAATAGATCTGAACTAATCACTCTAATATATCAGGTTTTTCTGCTCACCTTGCTTACTAATAGCTTGATTGTTACAGACAGCTGCTTAGAAAGAGGGAAATTACTTCATTGCTGCATTTCTTTAGGTTTTGGGTCTATTTGATTACTTTCGTTTGTATTTATCCCTGTCTTTTGGGTTACAGTACATTTATTTAAAAACTTTTATTTTCCCAACTGTTTTCTCCCTCAGCTGCATGCATTCAGCTAGTTATCAGCCAAAGCAACAGTGTCCATCCTGGTCCAAGAGGGCCACAATCCTTCAGGGTTTAGACGTTTCTCTGCTTCGGTGCAGCTGATCTGAACTAACAGGTTATTAATAGGCTTCTGCAGAACTTGAGGACATGCTAACATTTGAATCAGGTGTGTTGAGGCAGGGAAACAAGTAAAATATGCAGGATGGTGGCCCTCAAGGACCAGGATTGGACACCACTGAGCCAAAGAATTTATAGTTTCTGTTGTTATCTGCTGGTGGCTGGATTATCTTTATATTTATTGTGGGAAAGTTGTCCAAACATGCGCAAACATTGTATTTATTTCAAATGCAACTACTAAAAGCATTCACTTTTAGACCAACTTTAAGGAATGATTTTCATCATATATATATATTGATATGCTCTTTAATTCTGTATGACCTCTACAAACCTACGACTTCACATTATTGATTGTTAAAAAAGAAGAGTTACCTTCCTAGAGAACAAAAAAAGGGCCAGAGAAGCCTGATTTAATTCCACCTTTGATTGGGCAAATTGGCAATTCATCAGAGTCCTAATCTGTCCTTAATGAAGCTACTGAAATGTTAAAACTATTAAAGGCTGTTAATTTAAATCAGTGGACTGCAGCCCTCTTTTATTCTCCGGAAGTTTGGTGTCCTTGAGTTGAGAGACACCTGATTCAACTTTAGTTTGCTCGAAGATGTCAAAAGAGTTCTGCTTTTCTAAGATATTTAACCTTCTTCTTATACTTTTATTTAATCAGAAATAAGATACGCTTCGGTTTTGATTTCTTTTTTTGAAACATGAAAAGTCTAAAAATTGAATATTTGCTTTTATGTCATTGAACATACTATAAATCAGCATCTTCAGCTACTGGCAGACTAATTTGAGGTTATCTGCTGATGAATTATAAACGTTAGTTTTTCCACTGAGCAGATGAAAATGCAGGCAAACGTTTCTTATATTGGCTGTTTGCGCCACAGAAACCAACACAACTAAAATGGCTGACTTGTGACAAACGCAGGTTAAAGAAAAGGATCCCACAGCAGTGTGTGACCGAGCTGGTGAGCAGCATGAATAGGAGGTGGCAGTCTGTTGTGGCTGTGTATGGTTCTTCCACATGCTACTGAGGTCCTTGTTTGGTAAACGAATAAATTGTTAAATTGCCAATATGTCTTGTTTCCTCAGACTTCAATTATCCAATCAAATAAATGACAACACACGAGAGTCGATAGCAGAATAACCTGTTTGGCATTGGTGGAGAAGATACTCAACTCTGCTGCTCAACCTACAGATGTGTTTTCCAAACAAATGTGGGACCATTTAAGGTGAAATAAACTCGAGTTCCAACAGTATAAGACTTATTGCCAAGAAGCTGAACTAAAATTTCCCAACTTTTTGCGTTAAATGTATTTCAGACAAAATAATTCATGCAGACAGATGAAAGAGATTAAAAAACTCATTTACGACAAACTTTTCTCTCACTGAAATTTCAATTTTCACAATAGCTAGCCAAAAAAAAAAAAACAACCTAATAACCTAACAAAAACGCCCAACCCCCTATGAAATGAATTTTGGTCTTCTGTAGACATCTTTTTAAAAACTGAAGCCTGAACAAACACAAATGCGTGAAATGAACAGTCAGGGAGACGGGTGAACAGAGTTATGTCGGCATGCAGGCAGACAAAAGGGCTACAAGCAGATTCAGACAGAAAGAAATTACAGATAAGATTGATAATTAGGCAGATACAGTGTTCTCTGGAAGACATTAAAGGTGTAAGAAAGACTGATTTAACATGACACAGACAGGGAAAAAAGTAGTAAAAAACAGGAATTTGTTATTGCAAAAGAAATGAAAGAAAATTAGTGAACAATCCAGATTCCTAATACAAAGAAAAAAGTGCGTTAAACTCTGCATGTCAAGCATCTTCAGCTGAAAATAAAGCAAAAGTAAAGCGAGAAAACAGAACCGCTAAATGAAAGAGTTGCATCATTGACAGGAACAGAGAGGCTGAACGACTGCAGCTGCACCAAACTGTGCCTCGTTTTTACAAACTTTTAGGAGCTCGCTTGGCTCGGCGCGCTGCAGCAACAGACGACTGAAACCTCGGCTCGTATTTAGTGCATGCTAGAGCAGAAAACTGAATCCAATTTCTTGGACCTGAGAGAGTGAAGTGACTGAATGTGCTGCAACATAAGCTGGGAGTGATGCGAGCCAATGTTGCAACTCTTTGATGGTGATCATTAGTGAGCAAACGGAGCTCTGTCCCATGTGGAAAAGGCTGGAAAACAAGCGGAAAGCATGACAAAATGTGTGTAAGATGATGTCAGACAATAATTATACTGATGGATCATCACTGCTTGTAATTTGGCCAGAACTTTATGGAATTCAAAACTGACCAGTACTCGTTTCATTCCAATAACTTTTCCACATGGAGATCGTAATAAATAAGGCTCTCGCATCCTTTCCTCCGACAAGCAAAGTGAGTTTTGGGGCGTGCAGGGGTCAGACAGCTCGCTGACTGACAGGGGGCCACTCACGTGCCCAGGTAGTCCCACACCAGCCCCCCCATTGGCTGCTGGGAGGCAGCAGGGGGAGGGGCCTGATTTCGTGACTGCTGAGAACGCCAAACATGGGAGGCTGAGGGATTTCTGAGTTGTGATGAGCACACACACACACACACACACACAAGCATAAGCCCACTCGTACAGGTTCAGTTTGGTTATGATGACAAGAGTTGAGGGAAGACAAAAAACATGAAGCAGGAAAAAGTTGGAAAAAAAAGGAGGAAAGAGAAAAGAGAGGAAGAGGTGAGAGACAACTAATGAGTTAATTTTAGCAAGAAGATTATCATAAACTCGAACAGAGAGAGCCCATTTTTATGTAAAAAAAACAAGTAAAAACACTTTTTTTCTCCACAGCTTTAGGTTCATATAGGAAGCAAAAGGCAGGATTGCTTAAAAAAAAAATAAAGCGTTTATTTTATTTTTCCAACTAATCTAATTCTCCTCTCTCACCTCTCCAATTCATGGATCTTTTTCTCCTTGTCATTCTTCTCATTCTCCATCTCCCTGAGGATCTCCAGGAGCCGTTCCACCTCCGACTGGGCCTTCCCAGCATCCTCCTTGTACTGGGTCACTTCCTGCTCCAGGCAGGCGATGCGTTCAGAGAGTTCAGCGTTGGCCTGCGACTCCACTGCCGCACTCTGAGCCTGGAACAGAAATTAGTATGAAAAATAAACGCGAGCATTAGCTTTCAAACCGAGGTGACCACCGTTTGAACAAAACAGCGAGTTCAGACGAGAATGAATGAGCTGGTTTCATTTTGTGGGCTGAGAAAGGGTTGGATGGATTCGGTAAAAGTCACACAGGGGTCCAGTGGGTGTATGAGCGCTTATTGATGCTAAAATTACATTTACAGATAGGATACAGAGACCAAACACAGGACTTGACTTTGATTCTAGAAGTATTAAATTTATTACACAAGACTGTTTTTAACATGTTCATGTAAAGATTAAAATAAGGGCTCCTTTGTGTAGATTTCTAGGAAACAGTTTTAATGTTTGAAAACATAATGTAGCACATGTAGCTTGTAGTAAAAAAATAAATCCAATAAACTAAGCTCATCTTATGTTGAAACATGAAACTTTGAAAGTCCTGTATGCACAGGATGTTGACTTGCAGAGTGCGTGCAACAAACCCGAGCGTCGTGGTAATGTAAATGTTTTGCCGAAATGTGGTCATAAATCAACATATTAGCATAATCAAGTCCTTAGCTACAGTTTAGGTCACAACACTACACAGCCAGCCGTCTTGTTAAGATCTCCAAGAAGTTATTTTAAGCTAACAAGACAAGCTCTGCATTCAAAACTCCTATATATGCACTAAACACTCAGTGTATTGGGTTCAGAGTAAATAAGCTATAGGATGTTCGTTTATAAACTTACTAAAGTAGTGTATGTTTCTGTGATAAAGTCTCAACAATTTGTTCACATAAAGCAACATAGAGAAAAACATCCAGCTAATTCAATATCACCTTGAGAATTTCAGTTCACACGTACACAAAAACAGAAATGTTCCCCCCTCCAGTTTTGTTTTTGTGTGTTTGTATATTCAAAAAGGAAATTTAAGTAGGTTTCAGTGGTTTTAGTCTATCTTCTGCTCTGCTCAGTTCCACCAAAGGAACAGAAAATGAGTTAAAGAAAGGAACGGAAGAAAACAAAGAAAAATAAAACAGGTTATAACCAGCTTAGAGGTTAGAACATCTGTGTGTGTTTCCCAGAAATAAATGTTGCTCTTGGGACAGATTGACATTATGAATGTGTGTGTGCACGCGCACGCCTTGGTCCCACAACACATAAACCCTATTAGTTTTGGATGTGGACAGCAAATTTAACAGGTCTTTATGTGGGGAGGAAATGTTTGAGTGTCTGACGATGTGAGATCTGGGAGGAGGAGGAGAGGGAGAAAGACAAACAAGACACAATGGCACGGATCTTCTTTTCCATTCACTGTGGGGTAACAGAAAGAGACAAAATAAAGTCTGATGAGAGAAACGCCACAGAATGCCTTCATGCATATTCTCTGCGTTTGTCACAGATTCTCACACACACATGTCAACACACACACACGCAGTCATACACATTCAGGGTGTGATGGTGTTGCTGTCTTACAGAGTCTGTGAAACTGACTGTAAGGCTGTCAGCAGGTTGTCTCTCTCTCTCTCTCACATACACACACATATATACACACATTTTATAGACTGCTGTTTGGAGGAGAGAATATGACATGTAAGCACACACAAAAACACACACATACACACTCACACGAATAAGTATCCATCTGTATCTCTTGAAAAACAAGTTATAATATGATATATGATATAATATGATGTAAGATATATTATATATGATATATGTCAAGATATATGATATGGCATGATGCAATACATCATATACAATGTCATATATGATGTATGATATATGATATGATATCGTATAATGTGCTTTATGACATGACATGATACATATTATGACATAATACATGAAATGTCAACATATTAGGTATATGGTTGACCTGATTGTGATTTTGTGGTAACTTGTTTTGACTTCTGTAAAGAGACCCAAAAAAGAAAACTGTTCTTTCATTCCTGAGTTTCATAGAACAGAGATTATCTTCCAGCTGAACCTTCTAAGGCTCTCTTTGTCATGAACAGAAAAACAAACAAAAACCAGCTAATCTGATTGAAAATTTAATCGTTTTCTCTGTAAAGCTTGATCTTTCCCCTCTGATTTTTTGTCCCGTTTCTGCAACTTGATAAAGAATTTCCCACTAACCTTCTTGAGCTTGTTGTCCAGTTTGATGCACTCCTCTTTCTTCTGCTCGAGGCTGATCTCTAAACTTTTGAGCCTGTTTTCCTTCTTCAGAGTGGAGGATGCCAGAGAGGAGGCCTTCTCTTTCAGATCCAAAACTGAAGTCTAAATAAAGCAAAATAAATGGCGATAAAGCGCCAGGGCAAGGAATTTAGCCGCACAAAGATTTACTTGGGATTTTTCACAATAGATTTTGGATCTAAATATCTATAAAAAGAATATTCTCACTCCTTATAGAAAACAGAATGATCCCAATCAGAAACCTAAAGTCTATTTCTAGCATCAGAGTGAAGCAGATTGCATTTGCAGCTCACAGACTCAGAAATCTTTTTTTCATGCATGTACGTTCTCCTTCCGTTTAGCGTGCATTCCTAACTGAGCAGCAAACCAGATAAAACAGTTTATGCCTGGAAGTTTCAGGCCTGTAAGAATACAGCGATGAGTTACAGGGCGTGTAGTTTTATTACATGCATGGAGAGCACCTCACAACGAGAAGGCTGGAACATTTACCGACACCTTCCTGTGTGAAATTTACACATTTTGCCTGTGCCTGAATGCTTTTTTATTTTTTTTTGTTGGTTTTGTTTTTCTTCTGGCTGCTCCTGTTTCCTCTCACAGTCCTCAGTTATGCATGAAAGGTTGATTAGTCATTCTAAATTGGCTGTTTGTGTGAGCATGCATGGTTGTCCGTCACTGTCGCTGTGACATGCCCCGGATGCCTCCCTGTTGCCTAAAGTCAGGTGGAATAACATGGAATTATCCTCCTTCCACAGTTGTACAATGAACTCTGTCCCTCACCGGTCGTAAGATTTCCCATGACCTGTCTTTTTTCCCCCACTCTTAGGCTCAATCCCTCCATCCGTGAAATCTCTCTCTCCCTTTCTTTTCTTGTTTTTGGTAGAGGCAGTGAAACAGAAACCAACGGGACCAGAAGGAGCGACGCTCAGACGTGTAATTTTACCCTTGACTGACCTTACCAACATCAGACTGCAGATCATCATGTTTGACTGGGCTTTGGTCGGAGAAACCTTGCTGCTTACCCAGAATATATTTAGGTTTGCATATACATTGGTGTTGTCCAGCAAACCTCACATCTGCGTCCAGCGGTGAACAGAGGAATGCTTGTTTTTCTTAGACTTTTTTTTTTTCTGTGGTGACAAGCTTTATGATCCCACAATCACTAAAATTAACTAAAAAGTGCGGTCTGAAATGGTAAAAAGGAATTTTCAAGCCTAAAAAAAAAGTGTATCGTTAACTCTTAAAAGGAAAAATTTCACTTTGGTAGCAAGTTGTGCTATATTTAAGAGTGAACAAGTTTAAATCAATCTGAACACACTACGTGACATTAAAGCAGTGGAAACAACTACCCTCATTTTATGTGGAACGATGGTAAAATACCAAAAAACACCATTAACATTACAGTGAATCTGGCCTTCCTTGAAACTCATACCTGTTCATTATTTATGCACACCTTAATTTGAGCCAGCAGGTTTCGCCAATTACTGAATATAGCTTTACAAAAAAAGTGCTGTTTTATTATTTTAATGCTATTTTGATGTCTTTTTTTTTCACTCATTTCCATTCTACAACTTGGCACAGGGTTACGTTTTCTTTTCATCAATTACAAAATATTCAGATTTTTTTGTTTTATTTATTTATTTATCTTTTAAGCCTTAGAATAAACTGGATATAAACAGAAGCCCAGATTCACTAACAGTTTGCATGCCTTTTATGTGCTTATTTTAGGATTTTGGGCTTTTGTCTAACTCAGAGTCCTCACAAAGTGGGCCTTCATCTTAGAACTGCATCTTTCTGCGCCATGAAAGACGGCTCACATTTAAATGAGGTATTATGTTTACATTTGAAGGCAAACATTCCCAGCGACAAGCATCTGATTCTTGAAGCTCTGCGCAGTTTGCTACACGGATGCAGCGTTAAATATTTTCTCTTTATGTCACTTTGAGCCTATTGTGCAGTGAGGACAGCTGCGTTCTGCTGCATCCTGATGGAAAACAGACAGGGGAGCAGATTCTGAAGCTAAACGCGAGCAGATAGCACTCGATAGAGAATCTGGACCAGAGTCTGGAAACACTTTGTGCCTCTCTGCTTCTGCTGTGGGGTTCAGCACAACTCAAAGGTCACAGAAAGAAGAATTCAGCGTTCATCACGTTTCTCTGATGATTTTTGGACGAGACAGACGTATGTTTGGCGATTCCTGAGTGCAGATACCTCTCGATCAGCCAGCTCAGCCTGCAGCTGAGACACTTTCTCCCTCAGCTCTTTCAGCTCCTTCTTGGTGGACTCCACCTCGTCCGTCTTTTCCCTCTCCTCCCTTTCACGCTGATCCTTCAGCCGCTCGATAATTCGCTCCTGAACACAATAAAAGGAAAACCAGAAAGGAGTCACAAAAGGACAGGCGCGGGCAAAGTCAAAACGGAAAGGTAAAAGTCGGGAGAAAAAAAAGGTAGGGCGTGATGGAAAAAGAGAAACAGAAAAAAAAAAAACATTTAAGACTTTTAAGCAGCCATTCACAGTCACTTAATATCAAGTTTCTGTACTAATAACTGTCACATAAAACTTTATGTACATGGCAGCTTGGATGGGATCTAACAGCCAGCAGCGATTTTACTCATGTAATGCGTTTTGGCTCTAGATGTGAAACTCACAACCACTAAAACACAAAGGTTGAGCTCTATGGTTCTAGAACAACACAGCAGCCAGCGAAAATAAAAGTACAAAGGTTCACACACCAAAAAGAAGTACACAAACTGAGAGAGTGCTAGGTGTGTGAGACCCAGTCCTTCACATGCAACAACACAGGCAGAGTTCAGTTTGAGAGCTAAAATCAAAGTCTGGATAAAGTCTTATCAGTAAAAACGTTGGTTATTTTAATTTTAAGAAATATAAGCCTTTTTGTTTCAAAGTATTTCATAAATAATTAGTCAGGAGTAAAAACAATTATCAGTTTGTTAAGCATTTGATTGTGTTAATGGCACTTTTATGTTTTAGTTGAAAGAAACAAAGAAAAAGAAAAAATAGTCCTGCAGTTTTGGTTTCTTTTAACATAAAAAAAATAAATAACCATAGCTGAGAACCGTCTTGCCCTAAACTCCGAAGACACTGAACAAATAAAAAGACCTGCATGAAATCGAGGTATAACACAATAAAAACAAATCCATTTAAAAACAAAGACGATGGCACCGAAGGAAATGAAAAGGAAAAAGAATATGCGGCATGACTTGTCGGCGGCATCCTCCTGCCAACAATCACACACCTCACCGACACACTGAGTATTAGTCACTGCTCCATTAATAACCTCACTTCCTGCAGTTTGCAAGAGTCTGAGTATGTAAGAAAATGACTTGAAACAGTAGGAAAATACATGCTAATGTGTCTGCAGACACAAATAACACCAGAAAGCAGCCTTAGGAGTCGTAAAGGATTGTTTTGAACCTAAGAGTTCAGACCTAAACAGCAATCAATGGGTTACTTTGAGTCGAGTTCGGACTGTGAATAATTTTAAATTAAAACAACCAGTGTGATTATTGGTTCATTTCCATTTATCCAGAGTCAACATGTGGGTGGTCGGTGGGTTTGCTCATAAAGGTTTTATTAACGTAACCTTGCTCATGCGTTGACCTGAGGTTGACCAGCATCGGGTGTTTTTCTACGTGCATCAGTGTGTTTGTGTGTGTGTGTGTGTACCTTCTCAGCCAGAGCTTCCTCCAGCGTTCCCAGAGCGGTGTCTGTGTTCGACGTGTCTGTCTGCAAAGACTTTACTCGGTCTTTCAGTCCGCTCAGCTGCTTCTCTTTATCCCTCAGCTGATCCTGGAGGTTCTCTATCTGCAAACAGAAACCCTCTTCAGCTGCGCTGTTTGTCATGCACAAGTCACAAGTCAGTGTTTTAGCAGAACAAACTGTTTGTTATTGCACCCAACTTCAATGTTATATTGATAATATTTACAGTTTTTTTGCCTACAACTAAAAAACTAGCTTAGCTTGTAAGCTCTCTGTATGCTAATTAGCCATGTGCTAATAAACACGTTTTGAATAGAAAAATGAAATCAATCTAACAATACAACAACACATTACAGAATAATTAAATCGTAAAAAGGCACCTTTATTTGATTTTCACACAATGTTTGTCTGCTTTCCTTCTGGGGGTCACATGTAATAAGTGAAGTCATTCTTTTTATTTCTTGTGTAACTGAGCGAGTCAATATGTCATTCAGTAATGGTGCAAGCTAATTTTCAGCCATGTTTTTAAAAATTAAACACCATTCATGTCTTAAAGGAATGCATATCATCCACTCCCTTTCACGAGTGTAAAACTAAGATCGTCTTATGATGAGAAAGAACAGAGTTAAAGCAGCTTTGGTCAAACCTTATAAGGGAAATGTGCGATCTCATGTGGTATTTAACGATTTGTTAGTGCTCCCAGTATGTGTTGAGGTTGACTCTCAGCTACTACCACATCAAACTTTGTCTCAATATCCGCAAATCCTTTTTAAATTTGCTAATGCTGGTTAGCTGTGGCAGCCATCTTCCACTGGAGTAACTCTAAAAGTTAATCAGCTGTAGACGTACAACTGATGAGATATTTTGCTGACACAGCTGACACACACACAAGCACTGATGGCCTTTTGCCTTCGGCAGAGCATGATAAATGGAAATAATATCTAAAAGTTTATTATTCGTTTAATTTTCATTTCTTTTCCTCCTTTTGTTTCTGTTCACATTCCGCTCCCATTCATCTCAAATCAAATTAATTTTCTGTCAAAAAAACAAACACAGAACTCTCTCGCTGTAATAAATTGAACACAGGAGAAGAAAAGTGAGATGAAATGTCTCAACTTTGCTGCCCTTAACCTTCAATCCAAACACACACTCTCCAAATCTGCCTCCTCCCATCATCTCACGGTTTCGTCTCACAGCGATTTAGTAGCAGATTTATTTTCTATTAAAACACAAAACCAGCAGACATAATTGACTGTGTGTTTTAGAATGATTTATTTTTTATTTTTTAATGACAGACCTTTTTAGGCTTTGATTCAGTGTTTGCTGTAAGGGTTAAGGTAAGTTTCTTGACAATGTAATAAATAGTATAAATAAAAAGAGGAAGGCAGAATAGCCAAACTAAAGTGTTTTATGTGCAAAACAGACTTGTAAAAATGCAAAATTATAGGCTTTTTTTTTAAACGATTTTTTTCTGCCAGAAAGAAATAAAGTGAAGTGATTGTCCAGCTCACACAAAAAGGTTGGTTTGCAACTTTTGACTCGACTGCAGGTGAATCACGCACATCTACAGTGTGTTCCTAGAGTAAAACATTCCCAGCACATCATTAATCAACCGTTAACTCAACAGCCTGACTGACACCTCCTCCTCCCCTCTCTTATGCACACACAAACACACACACACACACACACACCTGACACCGAGAGGCAGTGAGACTCTTTGATGTGGTGTGGATTTCCTGAAACTGACAACTGCAGGAGAACTGCTGCAGTTCTAAACATGCGCTTCTAAACATGCAGGCATGTCTTCACGTCGGTGGTGTTTCGTCCAAAAAGACGGATCAGATGCACGCTTTCAGCACGAACCTGCTGCGCACTCATTGGTAATTTACTTATAAGAAATAAAAGGCAGATACAGACACGAGTCAGAGATGAAAACACTGAATATAGAGAAGAAATTAGGGGGAAATCAGGAGCAGGCTGAATGCTGCGGGAATCAGCAGCATCACCCTCTCCAACTGTGAACTGTATTCTATTTGAAGACAGCAGAGGTCATCATTTATTAAACAAGAGGAAGTCATTAGTATGCATCGGATATAAACACACTGTGTGTCTCTCCTCCCCCTCCCTGTCCTGCTTCATGTCTGTCGGCTTGATTGTCTGTATTGATCAGCTGTGCACATTTTGCATTTTCACTTTTTTTTAGACATAACTGGGAGAGATGGGTTGAGAAATAAGAAATTGCTGCAAAGAAAAACACACAACAATGGCTGCTAACTGAAAACCTCCCATTCATGATTAGGTTAAATACCACCACATTGTGTGTCATTGCAATACATTTCTTTTGCGCCTCTGTTTTAAAGATTTTTATACAATTTCAACGGCCTTTCTTTCTGCTTTCGCTTCAACTCTATAGCCTCTCCTACGCCACCATCTAGTGGTTAAAGTGGTGCATGACAACAAATCAGAATCAATAAGTTGACAAAACATGGCGTTAAATGTGTAGATTTATGCGTCCATATAAACATATTCTTACGCATTTTTCTTCTAACTAAAGAAAATCATTTTCTACAATAATGTGTGTGAATGCAGCTCTGAATGACTGAACGATGCAAATATTAGCAAAACTACAGGCTTCTGCTTGTCATACCTTTTTCTGCAGCACATTAACTTTGCGTTCCTTGACTTCCAACATGTCTTTAAGGTCAGTGATCTCTCCTTGCTGAGTGCTTTTCTCCTCCGTCAGCTCCGATATCTGCTGACTCTTTTTGGAGAGAAGAGACTCCTTCTCTTCCAGACGGAGACGCAAGGCATCCACCTGAGCACATGGAGGCAGCAGCTGGTCAAAAACAGAGGTGCAGAAGTCGAATGCAGGCTGGAGCAGGGCGGCACAACGCCTTTACCTCAGTCTGCAGTATGGCAGCTCTCTGCTCCTTGGCAGTGAGTGACTCCTTGAGGACGTCGACGTGTTGTTTGCTGTCAGAAAACTGGTTGTTCAGGGTGTCCAGCTTGGTCCTTAGACCCAGCAGCTCGCTGTCTTTACGACTCAGCTCCTGCTTCGCCTGTTCCATCTGAGAAACACACAAACAGTGTAAAGACGGGAACACCCTGTTAAAGAACGCACAGATGGAGATAAAATACTTTCTGGTTTGATATTAACATCTATCCTGTTTTATAAAGTGAGATGTTGCTTTGGGATGCATGTTAATGTTTAAGCTATAGCTAACTAAACCTAAGATGGTTAAAGAAATCATAACTGGTTGCTGCATCCAAATAAATCTTTCTTTTACTTGACACAATGTACTCTTTTATTGAAACAAATCAGATATTTCAAAAGGTTTAATGATGAACCTACGGCCTTGTTTTCAAGGTTCTCACCTGAAAAGTAAACAAGTTAGAAACACATTACTGAAGGCAGCAAACTGATCTACAGTACTAGTTCAAACTCATGCGAGCAGAAAGAGAGGCAGGTTAGAAATGCACTGAGTGCAGCTGAAATGAGATCTGCTGGGATTCTACTGAGCTTCAGCCTGTTAAAGAGAGAAGAAGGAAGGAGGAAGGAAGGAAGGAACACAGAGGTGCATCTCTTACTGCAGACACCTCCTTCTGAAGCTCATTGGCTCGTTGCCTTAGCTCCTCCTTCTCTGATTGGCTGTGAGTTAGCTCTTCTTTCAGCTGCTCAACCTGGCAGAAGAGGAGGCCGTCATGGTGTTTAGCATTAGGCTGACATGGCCTCGGTTGTCCCCTCACCTGTGCTTCTTCCTCGCATCTCAGTTCCTCCAATCATGGAGGCAGACATGCGAGGAAGGGACACGTGGTCTACAACCTCAGTTCTAGGAAAAGTAGGGATGTTGCATAAACAAAAAACAGAATGCAATGATTTGTAAATCTCATAAACTTTTTTTGGGAGGTTTTGGAGGGGAATGGTGTCATATTCTAGCCCTTCAACAGTCCTGGGTCTTCTTTGCTGGATGGGAGCAGATGTTGTTCTGATACCTGGATATACTTTTCTGTATTGATGGCTCCTTTCCAGGTGTGTTAACTGCTCATTCCATAGACACTAATGCACCCCCATACCATCAGAGAGGCAGGCTTTTGAACAGAGAACTGATAACAGGCTGGAGGGTCCCTCTCCTCTTCAGTATGAAGGACATGCTGTTTGAGGTTTCCAAAAACAATTCAAAATTCTTATTTTTTACAGTTTTCCACTTCAGTTTCAACATTAGATACATTTACTACGTTCCACTGTGAACAAAATATGGGTTTATGAGATTTGCACATTATTGCATTCGGTTTTTATTTACATTATAATAAACTTCCCAACTTTTTTTGGAATTAGGGTTGTGTTCTTATGCAGCACATGTGTACAAGTCAACAAACAGATAACAGCAGGTGATAAATAAAAAAGAATGACATTTTGTTGATTAGAAAAAATAACTACATACAAATTTTTAAAGCTTAACTAAACATGACAACTGCCCTGTCTTGTTTTATGAATTATATGAAATTCCAGTTTTTTTCCTCTACAATAACCAGGACACACTTAACAGTTCAGCTGTCACATAAGATATGCATACATTACTCTCTAACCTGTCCAGTTTTATGTGATTATCTACTAGTGGCTCCTTTGTCTTTTTGGCAGGTTCATTTTACAAGACCTATAAAGTTGATTATTGTGTGCATCTCATGTCTGAAACATATTAAAACATGCTTTGGAAAGATGCTTAGTGATGGGTTAAAGCAACCCTATTAGCTAAACCAGAAAATAAAAAAGAAGTCACACATTAAACACAGCATACCCAGACAAAATAATGCAAACAAGACATGTTTATGTCTGTTAAAGATATATAAACAAGCTCTTTCTGTTGACAAGCTAATAGATTATTTGTTTGAGCTATAGGTGCATTTCTAAGCTACATGCATGTCTTATAAGGCAGGATGGCAAGTCATTTAGTGAATTCGTACAAAAATAAAATAAAATAAATATTCCTAACCACACAAGCAAAACTCCAGCATTTAAATCACCTGCTAAAATACAAAAAAATGCACTGAGTCTGAGAAGAATTGCTTTTATGGTTACTTCTTGTTTTGTCTAGGAAAGAAAAATGAAATTATTGTTCAAAAACACAAACAAACCTGTCAAACAGTCGAGGGAAAAGTGGAAAGGGAAAACCTTTTCAGCGTGTTCAGTTTGGGGTCAAACCTGGCATTACAGTGCACAGTTTCTGTTTTTGTTTGAGTGATCAACAGTACACTGCTTTTAATGCACAGGGCCTTAATTTTAAAGGTTCTGAGCAAATACAAAAGATAATCATAATCGTATTTGCAACTAGCCGTAACTTTTGCAACAACAAAAACAATCAGTTTAAAGCTGTCCCCTTCCTTTTGACAGCTGCTTTAGTCTGGTTTAAACTTAATATAATGAAGCTGCTTTGGACTCATGCCGACTAAAGTTTTTTTGTCTTGTGGAGAATCTTGATGAAATACTGTTATTAGCCTCTATTATTTTGATTTAAGCTGAAAGTGTCGAAGCAAAGAGCCTTAAGATGTATAAATCAGACGTTCAAGTGTGAACCACCTTGTTCTTCATGAACTTGGAGTGGGATCTGTAGACCTCCATCTGTTTGATCTCCTCCTCCCTCTCCTCGCTGCTCAGAGCTCCGTTAGATTTCAGCATCATCACCTCCTCCTCCAGCTCCCTCATGCCGCGCTCCATCGAGCTGATCTTTGCGTCCTGGCAGGAGGAGCGCAAAAAAAAAAAAAAAAAAAATGCGAGTCACTCTTTCTGGGCCTTAAATATTATTAAACCTTTTCAGGAGTGGAGTCTACATGCTTCCCTCAGATATTATTTCCTGACTCCTATTTAACCTCAGCTAAACTGAGTTTCAGGACACGTCTACTTTTACGGGTTTTAGGAAATCGGGGTGAAGTGTTGCTCTGATCATTTCCCTTTTGTAAAGTTCTTCATCCATCAAAGAAACTCTGGATGCTAAAATTGTTTGGATAGTTGCTCAGTTCAGCAATCTGTTGATGCTTCCAAACTTTTTTATATTTTGAAATGATGGAAGCTGCAGAAATGTACTTCCTTACTATCTTAACCCAAATCTGCAAATATCTTTTGGCCTTGTAGTTTTTTTTAATTTGTTATGTAAAATTAGGACACAATAAAAGCAGTTATGTGGCTTCATAGACATGTAGAACTAATTCCATGAGGTATAGTTTCAAAAACACCAAAAAGACATTTAGTATATGCATATGTACCAAAGTTTAGCAGAAAATATCACAAGACAAAGTGTAAACATTATATGTTTGTTATTTTATATTAAATACATTAACCAAAATCTTATTTTCTTTGTCAATTATGTGTAGATTAATGACCAGGATTTTCAAATGAAAGCTTTGATCAAATTATATGTCAAAGTGGAGACAGATTTTGCGGTTCACCTTCATTTCGATGACGGTCTGCAGAGCCTTGGTCTTTGTCGACTCCGGAGCTGCTTCGTATCTCCTGTGCAGCTCCTGAGAGACACACACACCACGATGGTCAGCAGGTGACAGAGAGGACGACACGGCGGGGTGCCGGGAGGGATACGGCAGAGGGGGAGAAGGTCGGGGACAGGGGGAGGAGGTGAGAGGCGGGTGGCGGGAGGGTTGGACGGTTGGCGTAGGCCTCGGAGCGGGAGCGGGGAAGGAGGGAGAGTGATGAAGGGAAGGATGGACGGAAGAAGTGACAACGTAAGAGGGGCAGTGGGGAGGACAGGACGAGTGAGGGACGGCAGGATGGAGGGAGTGGCGTCTGGGAGGGGGAGAAGGAGCGGGGAAGGAGGGAGAAGAAGGGAGCGAGGGATGGCGTGATGATGAAAAAGGAGGAGAGAGCAGGAAAGGGGGGGACACATGGAAAAGAGGTGAGACGGGGATGGAGGGAGAAACAGGGAAGGAGGGGGAGGCAGGGATGACATGTTTCCCTCGAGAAGAAGAGCTGGCTTTTAGCCTTCTTGGGTCAACCCGGCCGTCCCACATTGTTCGAACAGCGATGAATGAGTCAAATGATCCAATCTGACAGCCTGAAATGATGCTAACTCAATGAATTAGCTCACAAGCTTTAAACTCTATGGGTTTCAACTGAATAAAATGGTTTAAGGTCCAAAATGAATCAAATGATTCAAATAAAAACAAACGGAAATCTCATTTTTCTAATCCCTGAATCCTAAAAATCAACTTAAAGAATGCCAGTTTTAGTCCCGAAATAAAACAAATAGCAGCCAAATTTGCAAAATTCCTCAAAAAAAAATTAAATCCAAAAATGTCACTGTCAAAATTCAGCAAGCAGCGGTACGCAACAAATACTATCTGTCTGATAGATGTTAGCACACCACAACGCCCGAGTCAAATGAAGTATGAGCAAATAGGGAGACAAGGAAGAAGCAGCGCTGTGCTCGATGTGAACGCACAAAAAGAAAGGAAAAGCTGAAGAGGAGGAGAGGAAAGAAGGGACAGAATGAAAGCAGATAAGAGGACCTAGCAGTGTATGCATCACTGCTTTTCTTTGGACACTTAAAGACGGACAAAGATGGCTAATGCAAAAAGCCAGGAAGCATTAAAAGAAAAAACATCTGTAAAGGAAAGTAGGGTCCCACTGCTGGAGGAGAAGGCAGAAACGTTCACACAATCTGAAATTTCCACCAAGAGACTTCTTATTTTGAAACTATGGATGAGATTATAAGAAAAATCAGAAGCGTGGCAGCCATTGTTAAAGTATGACAGTAAATGTCAGGTTTTATACTGTTAAGGCTATTAGTGATCAGTTTACAAATATTTGGAAGTGAATGACTCACAAATGTAAAAATTGAAGCGACTTATTTGCTTTTGGGGTGACTCTTAAACTCTCTGCACACAGACTTTCACTCTGCTGCAGTTTTTTTGTAGTTTTGACCAATAATAAAAACATGGAAATGAATATTTATATTAATAACCACAACAGGAAAAGCTCATCGTATCAGTTCTGTTGTTCAGTTTTCTGCACTGTGTGAATAAAAATTCTGTCACAGAATGAAACTAATAAGACAAAGAACAAACAGATCAATCTCTAATAGTTTGTTAGCCAGTTTACCACAATGATGATTTAACTTTCAGCCACACATTGTGCTTTTTCTCCAAAATCTGACAGAAAATTAAACATTTTACCATGAATATGGTGAGATGCAGTGAATATTTTGTTATTCGGTCAAATAAAGAATGTATCAAAGGGAAGAGCCAGCAGTGCATAAGAAAGTTAGCAAGACAAAGTCGTAATATTTGTCTTAATAATTGTATAACCTTATAAAATTTGGATATAAGATGTTTTCTTTATTGTCCTGAACTGTGTCTGAATAAAAAAACCTTAAAAACACAAGAAATATGTGCAGATCATAGACAATATGAAAATTCACAAGCCAGTTAATCATTTTTTGATTGTAACTCCAAATTAAAGCGTTTCTGAAAGTCTATTTTAAAATAAATCACAATAATGTAATTTATGTGCTCTGCCTTGACCTTGTTTTAGTGTTTTTGGACTTCCTCTAACTGAGTTTATCTCTTTAACTTTTCATTTCAGTATTATGAGAAGTAAAATAAACAAATAAAATTGAGAAGTATTTATATGTATACAAATATTGTTTCAAGGAAAGATGTATCAGATTGTCTCAGGGGCTTTTAGTGTACTGAATGAAACACTATGTATGCTGAAAAGCTGAATATTGATTTTGTTTGTTGTTTATTTAAATAATCTGACCACTAGGGGGAAATGTTGTATAAAAAAACAACAGCTTAAGAAGATGGGAACTAGAAAGAGTCAAAAAAGGCAGAAAAAAGTGAGAAACTAGACAGGAAAAAGGCTGCAGTCCTGTTTAGTGCTTATCTGTGTGGATGTTCCTGCGTTGAATTAATGGAGTTGGAGCCAAAAGTAGAAGCAGCCAAGGGGCTTGAATTTCACACCTGGCTACACAGACACACACCTGCACCTCTGCACGAGGACGCATGACTGCACTTGTTTCTTCTCGGACAATCACACACACCTCTCTGAGCTGAAGCATCTCTTTATCCTTTTGCTCCAGCAGCCCCTCCAGTTGGTGGATGGTCATCTCTGCGTCGGCCAGTCGCCTCGTTCTCTCGTGGTCCTCCTCTGTCGCCCGTGACGACAGACCTTTACTCTGCAACATCTCCAGCAGCTTCTTTATCGACTCGTCCCTGCGAGGCGAGAACAGAGCAGAGGTCACCCAGAGGTCGAGGCGTTACACAGTCCTCGCGCTGCTGTTTTTATCGTTACCTGGCGGTCAGCGTGTGTTTCTGCGTGTCTATCCTCAGCTCCATCTCCTCCACGGTCTTCCTCAGGAGGAAGAGCTCTTTGGTCTGCCGCTCGAACTCGCTGTGGAGGCGCAGGAAGTTCTCCTCCGTCATCTCCTGCGGAGGAATGGGCTGGCTTCCAAGGCGGCCGGACTCGGAGTAATCGCCCTGGAAGAGCTGGTTGAGGTCGCGCTGGATTCTGAGCTCATCCTGCAGAGCCTGGATGGTGCACTGAAGGTGCTGGAAGAGATGGAGCGCAGCAGTGAATAACTACAAACATGTGGTCGTTGAGATGTTACCGAGGAGATTAACAGTGTCGTAAATTATGCAGCAAGACAAAATAACATCTTCGGGGCTCTGGAAACTATTTGACCCAATAAAAAATAACTAAACTGACAGACTATTTGATGTAAATTTAGCCTAACAAAACTATTTTCGGGGACATTTTGTAACTCTAGTTTTCATCATTTACCCTAAAACCGTTAAAATAACACCACGTTTGTATCAGTGCCAAATATCTTATTTTTCCAGTTCTTTTTTTTTTAAGGGGTTCTGGCCTAATCCCAGAACATCCTGCAGGGATTATATCTCCCCGGTGACCTGTGAGCTCTCGGGGATCTTAAGGCTGAGCTGAGGTAAGCTGCAGAGGAAAAAGATGTGATCATCTTATCGTCACCAGGACGCTGCAGAGGATAGCGGAGAACTACGGTGTGGTTTTTTTGGCAGGAATTGTTATTGCGACCTAAAAAAATATCTGTAGAAAAACACTTGACCCCCCCGAGAAATACAACATTTAGAGGGATCTTTTGGCAGATATGCAACAGAATCTTCACAAATGAATTCTGTTGTTATTGAGTCACGAAAGATAAGAGTTGCTGTGTTTTTGTTGCCCCAGAATGAACAATTTCAAATCAACAGAGAGAGCAGCTTCTCTTCCACTCAGCCTGCTGTGTTACAACACAGCTCAGGGCGAAATCTAAACAATAAAATATCTGTTTATTCAAATCAGTCTTCATGTGAGAAAACCTGACTGAATCTTCTTTTCAAATCCAGGGACTGCTCCCATTTCACACACTTGAACAGAATGCCTGTGTCCACCAAACCCTAAAAAAACATTTTATTTGTTTGATTTTTCTCTTTCATATCCAAGCAAAGTTGGGGAAGAATTGAAATATCATGGAAACAGTATTAAAGGGAATCTAATACAATTGAATGTAGCTAACGTTTGTAAACAAAGTTGAGCATTTCGATAAGTGTAAAAGGTTACAAACACCAAAAGTAACAGCCGTGATGTCCCGAAGGAGCCGGATGACTCAGCATTCACAATATTAAATCTTCAAAAACTAACACCATTAAAAGGGAAGAGTTTCTGTTAGGAAGGCACTTTTATGAGTTTAGGTAAAAAAAAATTTCCAGAAAATCTTGGGATCAAAAACATTCTTATTGCTTTTTGATTTCAAACTCTGCAGCGGAGAGATCTCATCCGAAGCAGTACGATCTATATGAGTGAACCTTGTGACCACATTGTGTAAACAACAACTCCCAGTCGGACTAATTTGTACTTTAAACCAACTTACAAACAGATCAAGACTGAGCTTCAAGCAACATTTCAGATACGGACTCACCGAGACTTACTGAGCTAACAAATGCATCATCTCTGGATGTGTTACAAATGTGTGCTGACAGGTAAGTATTGCAAGCATCCAAACTAAAGGAGACGTGGCCTAACTAGTTCTGAGTCAGACAAACGCAGAGTCGGTTAGAAGGAAGGTCCAACAGTGATGCCCTCTGACTCTTAAAATGCGTCACACGTGACCTGACCAGAAGCCGGGGTCGTAACCTCTCCACGTAGTGTTTCAACAGATAAAAATAAAACAGGTAGCGAAGAGATAAGAGGCGAGCACATGAACGGGAGCAGAAGTAAACACGAGATAAAGAAGGAAGAAAAATCAATAGGAAAATGGTGGTAAGAGCCTAAAAAAACAAGGCAAAGATGCCACAGCTCCCCTGCAGCTACTGTTAATCAGCGCTGAAGAGGAGGAGGAGGAGATTAAAACAAAAAGATGGATGAGAGCAGAGGCAAAGAAAAACTAGTCCTAGATATGACAGGAGAGAAAGGATAAGGCAAAAAAGAAGCAGATAGAGATCGCTAACATACCACATGCTTGCATAAACAGAAACAGAGATTTCTAAACCCTCTCCTTCATGTTGCGTGACAACCAGGACAGCATCGCTTTGGCTTCCTCTCGTCCAGCTTGTTTCCTTCCAAACTGACACAAATTAAGGGTTATTAATGGTTTTTATCGTCTTAATCATTTTATGTCTTTGTTGTATCACAGAGAGTGAATGTGGGTTAGTTTGCTGACTCATACAATAGCTCTTCCTCCCTCACACACACACACACACACACACACACGGGTTGATAGCTGACTTTTCTAGGACTTGCCTGTAGACAGAGAGTTAGAGAAATGGATAAAAAGCCTCTTTTCTTTTGCTTTGATATCCTTTTTCTGGTTTAATCCTTCATCTCTGCGCCGACTCCACATCCTCCTCTACACACTGAAAGGCTGATCCACTCACACAACGAAAACATGCTGCAACACAGTCGTGCGTTGATACAACATTACAGACTTTGATTGGAATCTTAAAGTAATAATTTAGTTATATGAACATTTAAGACAAAGTTCTTCCAGAAACTATGTGCAGCTCAAACGTGTACACAAACCGTGCTCTTGTCTTTTCTGTTCAGAGCCGCTTTTTAAGTTTAGCCTTGGGTCGTGTCCCATTCGTCTACCTGTGTCTTCATATTACAGTATATTAATGTTTGTTTTATGGATTTCCTGCCATGCAGCGCCTTCACTTATTACAGTTCTTTGGTCTGTTTAATCTGCCCACTCCTTCACTTTGACAGTGTCCTGTGACACCTAATAAAAACCTAATATTTTAAGCCTCAGTTCGTAATACGGGGAAAAATATTACAGAAAACCACACCTGAACACACACAAATGAGCTCAATACAGTCACAAGAATTATATACAGTAGTATGCATGTGCTTTTAATGTTCTTTTTAGGATTAAAGTAACGAACATTCGATAATAAATGTATAACTTAGGCACACACAGGCTCCCATCATGCATCTGAAAGTATGCTATAGAAATGGATGGGCCCACACACACACACACAAAATTTGAATGAAACACAAATTTAAAGTCTCACACAAATGTAAATCAGTGGGCTTTCTGTGAGAAGTCAAGTAAATACAGTCTGAGCATTACAGCTTCAGAAGGCTACATATGAAGAATTCAAAATGAGCACACACACACACACACACACACACTTGCGCAACCGGAATGTGGAGCTGAGAAATGCCAGACCACGAGAGAGGGGAGAAGGAAAGGGGAACGTCACAAGAAGCGAATGGAAACTAACACGGAGTGGGCGATAAGGACGAAGTGAGGAAAGGAGAAAACCGTTTATCCGTGTTCTCCAGAAACAGAAGGAGCGCGGCGCGGCGCGAGACGGGACGAAGGTCACAACGCCAGCTTTGTTTTTCTTCTCCGTTTCCACAGAGTCGTCTATGACCCCGTTAGATGCTCCCTGATTCCACAGGGGGACTGAGGAGCTCACCCACACAGAGATATGCAAACACACGCACAAACCAGACAAATTCACACGTTCATAAAAACGACGAACAAATCACGCAGTAGCTCGCAAACAGATACACATGATTAAAATGTGACTCAATATCTACATGGTGTTCCAGTTTCTAATTGTTTTTTTGCTGAATAAACGTAATCCTGAATGAAGGTTACAAGACGCCAATCAGTCCTGGTGAGGCTAATTAAAGTCCTTGTGTGTTTTAAATAGAAACAAGCAGCAGAACATTAGCAGCACGCATGAGGCTGAAGTTAATGATGAATACTGCTGATTGCAAATGAAAGGAAAGCATTTCTGTAAACACTTGCACGAACAGTGGACTGAAATGGCAGGGCTGTGTACTGTACAGCCTCTCATCTTTTCATAATGATTGTTAATACAGTCTGCAGAAACCCTAATGACCGCCTTCAGCACAGATTGTTTTATATGTATTCATTAGCGATCTTTTCTTTTCCACAACAGGAACATTTCAACAGGTTGAAACTTGATTATATGTTTTCAGACTAAATATCCAGTGTTTCCATCGTCTTGTTTTTGTTAAAAAAAGGGGGAATAAAGTGACAGAGCAGAAAACAAGCTAAAAAAAAAGGAAGAAAACCCTTTCAGGATGCTGCTTCGTCAATTCCTGCTGTTGGAAAATGGTAGCTAACTGGAACAGTGTGAGTTCGGATGAGTAAAATAAAGAAAACAGAGATTCTCTCTTGTAATCCTGCAGCAGAAGTGAATTAAAAACCCGGAACGATTGCAAAGGGCTGTCTAGCAAACTTGCAGAGAGGTGGTGCATTGTTCCATTGTTTGACAACACCTACACAAATATGACAGTCAGAGAGGAGGCATCGGAGAAAAACAGGTTTCTGTTGCTTCGACACAAAAATCAAAAGCAATTAAATGTTAACTTCACAGATCTGATCGCTCCTTTTTAAACTAACAATAAGATGCTTCAGACACATTCCTCTGTGTTGTACAGAAATCCAACATGTGCCAAACTAGCATAACAGATGCACTGTAAAATAACCTTAAAAAGGCCTGAAACATTTCATTAATATTTTACAACAAGATGAAGTAAATGCAATTTTTTTTTTTTTTGGAGAAAACAAAAAGGGCTGAATTTTATTTAAAAAGAAAAACTATTTAAGCAATCTTGATTTAAGCCCTAACTGCTGTCAGAGGCACAAAGAAAACATTTTAATGAAGGGAAAAAAATGGATTTAGGTAAATATTTGCAAGTTCTGAATGAAAGCATCCTTTTATCTGAGAAAAGCAATGAAGAACGGACACAAAAAATCAGAGTAAAATGGAAACAAGATGGTGACACGCCTAAAAATCTACAAAAGACGACCTCAAGAGTCCGAACCATCCCAGAAAACACAGTGAGCAGACTTGAAACGATCCTTACAGAACCCACAAAGTCGGACTCCTGGCAAATGGGCTAAAACTGTCGCCAGTGTGGGTGTCTAACTGGCTGCCTTTTTTCCTTTCTTATTTTTAAAACTGTAAATGATGACAAAAAAAAAAAACAGGAAATGTTTTGTCTCTGTGCATCTTAATGGCTTCAATACAGAGAAATGGAAACTTTTATTGCGTTGAGCTCAATGCCATTTTTTGTGCAACTCCTCATGCAAATAACCATCCTAATTATATAAATAGTAAATGTTAAAACAAAAATAACACATAAAAATGATTTATTTATCTTAGACTCGTGTTTAGAGGAAGAAAGAACAAGAGAAAGAAAAAAACAAAGATTATAGTGACATTTTTTTTCATCCACTCATCATCCCTCCCTCCGGCCACTGCTCATCTGTCAACCAAAATTAAGCATCCCTTCCTTATTACTCCTCCATCTTATCGCTCGCTTGGTGACTCACGCTCCCCCCTCCCGCCCTCCCTCGCCTTTCACAAACAAGTCACACTGCGACAGAAAAACACATGTACACACACTTGGACGAACACAAACACACGCCAAGCGCACGATTAATGCCCACACATGGAGACGCGCACATGTGATGTTGGAGGCATTGGTCATGCTGTGTGTGTGTGTGTGTGTGTGTGTAATGACCGAGACGACTTTGAAAGTTTTGCCCACTCAGGCATTAGACAACAGGCAGATTAACACACACTTTTGTCGTTCTCGGAGGATAAAGGTGGAGGATGAAGAGCATTATGAAGAGGAGGAAATTGATTTTTTTTTAAAAAGATGAGTGGCTGGAAGAAACACGGGAGAATGGCCCGTTTTATAGAGCAGGTTGATGGAAAACAAGAAACTGAAAGTGTAGATATAAGCTTAATAAAGGAGAAAAACAGGCAGCAGATAGAAAAAGATGAATACAAAAGGTCTAAAAAGGAGAGAAATGGAGGAAGTGAAGATGCAAAAGCAAGATAAACGCAGGAGAAAAGCTCAAACGGACAGATTTCAGCAGCAAAGAGACGAGCAGGAGAAGAAAAAGGGGGAGTGCCTGCGCTGTAATTTTGTTCACTCCCTGACAACTTGTCCCAGACTGAGTCCTTAAAAGGAAAAACATGGCTACCGCAGAGACACACACACACAAGTGCAGGGCGAGAGAAAGTGGACGGAGTGGGAAGGCAAATACACAAAATCACAGCCTTGTGTAAAAACAGAGGCTGACTCTCTCCTTTCAGTTTCACATCGTGTTTGTCTCCGTTTCCCTCCACCAGTGGAGGAAAACTGGGAGCGCTGTTTCATCGTGTGCCTGAGTTAAAGTTTCATAAGACTCCTGAGTGACGGAGCCTCCTCCCCTTTTCCTCCCCTC
Source organism: Kryptolebias marmoratus (assembly GCF_001649575.2). NCBI lineage: Eukaryota > Metazoa > Chordata > Actinopteri > Cyprinodontiformes > Rivulidae > Kryptolebias > Kryptolebias marmoratus. Next base: position 12,824,842 of record NC_051447.1, on the reverse strand, counting down.
CTCTGTTTTTAGTGAATTTTTCTCTACGCATATCTGACCTGCTGGTTTTAATCCACACTCCCTCCTCTCTGTCCATCTGCCTTCCCCCACCCTCCTGCCCTCCTCACTCCCTTTATTTATTTTATTCCCTCTCTCTCTCGTCTTTTCCCTTCATCCTGGCTGAGTAAACACACAGGTTTGAGGACCATCTGTTACTGTTGAGCATTAATGGGTAAAAAAAAAAAACACAAAACAAAACAAAAAATAAAAACCACTCCCAACGCACACTAACATACAAAGATAGACCTAGCAGTTTTTTGTCGACTTTGAATACACGACAAAAAGCGGCACACAGCAGCGGAGGAATAATGAGTCATAGGATGGGAGGAAGCGCAGGCAGCACGAAGCAGAAGGAGCAAGATGAGATCTGATTGTTTCCGCGTTATAAAAAGGAGGACTTTTAAAAACTTTGCTGAGCCTGCGTGTTGTCTCCTCCAGGGCTGCTCCATGTGATATTCAACCTGACAAACAGAATCACACTCAGACTCTCTCAGCTGCGCATCAGGTCCCCCCGCCCACCCAAACCCCCCCACTGTTGGCTGCATTTATAGAGAAATTTCACTCAGGCAAGATCTTATTTTAGTCTTGACCACTTCTCGGTAAGCTGAGCTTTGGAAAATGTCCTAATGGTTATACTTTGGAGTAAAAAAACAAAGGCAAATCAAAAATATTCCTCAGATTCTTTTGCAAGCTTATCACACATGTAGTTTCACTTTCAAATACCAGAAGCTACATCACATAAGAGAATAAACTGTATGCATGTATGATGTAAAGGTAAATTTAAATGCCAACAACAGAGCTGGAAGCCGGCTGCTTCACAAGAACACCACTGACTTGGAAAACAGTCTGAATTTTTTCAGAATATAATCTCATTATGTGCACTCAGTGGACTGGTTGGGAAGATTTTTGCTCCAAATTGTTCCACAGTTTATCAGGGTGGATTCTTAGGCACCTATAGTTCAATTATCATGGTTATTAAGGCGTCTTATATATGTGACTTGCTGTATTTATAAATAGGTTTCCCATTAAAAAAGGGAATATTACTAAAATAGTTTGTTTTTACTCCAACGGCGTCACATCCAGGAGTTTAGCTGGGAATCCTTGGCATCATAGTGCAATAAAAAGGGAGGGTTTTAGCACCTTTTTATAAAGCAGCTGGTTAGTTTCGTAAAAAAAATGTGTCATATGCAATACAGTATGAGTACAATATGTATCTCTGTACAGAGCCAACAATCTGATATGTTAAAGATACATGAGCAACAAGAAATGTGATAAAAATGGGTTTTGGTTCAGTACATTGAGACTGAATGCAATACAAAAGGAATGAGACTGTGTCTGTTACTGAGACATTTTTTAATGTTTAATTTACAAAAATGACCACTCACAAACAGGTCTTGTTTTAAATTTACAGATTAAAAATAAAAAAAAAAACCTGACTCACAATTATTAAACAATACACAAAATGTATAAAACTACCTGGCAGCAGATATGCTTAACACACTTTAAGTAACCCACCAATAAACCACAAATTAACCTTTTTTTAAACTATTAGTTGATCCGTCAGATCAAGGTGAAGCACACTTTAAGAGTGTTTGTTGCTGTTGTTACTGGTGCTGCTGCAGTTCTCCATCTGAACCGAAGGTGTCAACAGTGAGTAAATAATTCAGCACAACAGGAATGGCATTGGAAGAATGAAGAATCTATAGATGTATTCTTCATACACAAACGTAACAACGCCTTTTCATCTTTAAATATTTTATTTTTAAGCGGATGCCCGGAGAAGCGAACCTAGTTTATTGTTTCATCAAATAATTGAATGAATTTGATTTTAATCAGTGCAAAGGCATAATAAAACCAATGCATCCAGATTTAATCCTAAAACCATACTGATACATGGCTGCTCTATCAATCCATTTGCATCGGCTTCAGGTGTTTCCTCCAGCTGAAAAGATCTGCACCACATACCAGAGATCACAATGTTTCCAAGCAGCAGTAAGTGTGGTGGCACCATGAAACCAACACTGGAGCAAGCTGCACTGAAATGAAACCCATTATTGTGTTTGAAACTTGCCAGCTGATTGACTGAGACATTACAGAATGTAAGAGGTGTAGCTCGTGAGAAATGTGAAAAACAATCTTGTGAAACTCCTGCGTCTCTCCCTTTCTTTATGCTGGTTCAGCCTTTTCTCTCTGACTCACTTTCCTTCCCTCTTCACCGATCCGTTCTGCTGTAGCGCCGTCACAAGTTCACCTAACAAGCAAACCGAGCTGGTCTACAGTTCAAACGCGGCACACTTCTGCCCAGATGTGAAACATGTCTCTGACTGTGACCCAACCCTCTGAATGATCTGCACTCACTTTCTCCCCCTCTTCTCCTTCCGCCAACACCAACTCACACCTTCAAGTCTTTCTATCTTTTCGTCCATTCTTTTCCTCTCCTGTCACATCAGCATCCGTCAGCCTCTCTCGTCTCGACATCTCATCTGCTTCTCCGGCTTCGTTTGTACCATCCGCTCACTTCTCTCCCGTCCTCCTGAAGCTCGTCCCCGGTTTTCCGCCTCGATCCATCCTCCTCTCCCCTGATTTACTCCTTCCTTTCAACATTTTACACATCTTTACATCTCCATCTATCTTCCCGGTCCATCATTCACCAGCAGCTGCCCCCCTCCTCTCTGTTTTTTCGTCGGACTATGGATGTACACAGATTGCAAGGCGAAGCATATTTTGCAGCCAGCTGGCACAGAAACTCTAGCTTGAATGTTTTTTTTTCCTGCACGGTTAAAAGAAATGTAACTATTGGCAACATAAATTTCTAGTAGATTTGAGCTGATCTGAGTCGATGCAGACAAGCTCAGAACCAGCAGAAAATCCAAAGTGAAAGACGCTGAGCTTAAATAAAAGTGTAATAACATTAAGTGCTGCGGAATGACTGTAAGTCTTTCCTCTGGAGGCAAACGAGCTGATTCAAAGTGTTCTTATTTTTTGTCAGCGGTTTTATCTCAATTTTGATTTGATGATTTTAATTAAAACGATTAAATACACATCTTTAGTTCTTTAGTTAGATGACACACTCTAAATATCAAGGTTTCTAAAAATTAGATCTGTGGACTTTACTTCTCATTGTCCTGTTGATTCTTTCTATGACGTACAAAGCTAAAGTCACTTTAGTAAGTTAGATCTACATGTTGGACTTTACAGGCCTCAGTTAGCAGGTTAAATGTTATAGTTCATGACAGGACAGTTAGAAAAAGACAGAACATGTATGGCTTGTTTGGAAGGGGTTGCCAGGAGAAAGCCGTATCTCTCTAAAAAAAAGACCATGACAGAGCGACGTAGGTTTGAAAAGATGCATCTGAATGAACCACAAGACTTTTGGAACAATGTCTTTTGGACAGATGAGACCAAAGTAGAGAGGTTTGACCTTACTGAACAGCACCATATTGGGACAAACACCTCACACCAACTGTGAAGCACGGCGGAGTTGGGGTGATAATTTGGGTGGTTTTTTCAGCCACGGGGTCTGGGCACTTTACAGTCGCCGAGTTGATCACAAACTCTTCTATAGACCAAAGTATTCTCGGGTCAAATGTGAGGCCCTCTGTCTGACAGCTGAAGCTCGGTCAAAAAAATGGGTCATGAAACTGGACCCAAACAGGAAGAAATCTGTTGAGTGTTTTGTACTCTGGAGGTTAGATCATCAAAAAATAAAAAATAAATAAACAGACCGTAATGAGCAGATCATGTTTATTATGTCCTGATATGTGAAACTCTAAAAACGAATGAGGGTGTTCTTACTTTCTCCCATGACTCTAAGTGATCTTAACACCATAATATCCCTCATCTATACAAGTTATTTACCTAAAATAATCATTACAGGTTCTTGTTAAACAGTATGACTTATTAAACCTAAATTCACCATCTGTAAAACCCCACTAAAATAAATAGGCCCATACATGATTTCTATATTGCTGATCTAGATATTTTCAAAGTAAAAGCTCCTTATCAGTCTTTACAGTCTACAGATGAGTCAAGAGTCCAGAGCTGCTGGTAGTGTGATGCTCTGATTTATGTTCACCGAGTGGAAAATGCACTTCAGTGTCACTTTCTCAGCTGCTGTCCCTCCAAGTTTGCCGCATCGAGCAGCAGAGGAAAAGAGGGACGACAGAAGAAAGAAGACATAAAACTGGAGAGGCAATCTCTCTTTGTCAGGCTCATCCAATCTTTCACCTGAGGGTGAAGTTCTGCTCAGGTGTAACAAGCACTCTGTTCGGCTGCCGGCCTGAATCACGCTCTCTCACAGAGACGGACACAAACAGTTTGCTGCTTTGGTTTTAAAAACTACAATAAAACCTGCACCGTTTGGCTAATGTTAGACAAACACGTGCAATCTCCAAGAATATTTCAGCATTTTCATATGAACAAATAGTCTGCCATAGAACAATCTGCAAGAGACTTAGGTATTATGATAGAAAAGAAAAAAAAAAACTTTTCTTCCTCTGCAGACACACATAAATGCACTTCTATTTCCCAGCAGCACCTTGACTTTTAAGCTAAATAATTAAAGAGAACGAAAACAATGCAGCAGAAAAAAAAAGTACAACAGCCAACTGCGGCATTTTCAAACCACGGAACATTAAAATAGAGCAATTCTCCGCTTAAATGCTCATAGAGATCCATGCACATCTAGATCCAGATGTGCACACTTACAACACACACATTACAAAAGCTCCACTGTCTTGGCAGAAAATGAAACCTGCTAAGAAAGAAACGCATCTAAAACCTGCAACTATGCACTTATTCTGACATGTATAACAAACTAAGCAGACAAACTCTTATTTCAGACATATGCACATAGCTCCCTCCCGTCCCTGAGTGCTTCTCACACACGTTCGCACTCGTGCTGCCTCTGACGTCACCCGGCTCGCCTACAGTACAGCAGATGATAGATCGCATCTAGCGGTCGCGGAAACGGACAGACAGTGTGGCTACTGTTCAGCCGCCGCGAGTCAGCGCCGGCCCCAAGGCACATCGAAGAAAGACCAAGAAGACTTCCTGTGTCGGGAGGAAAGTGTCAGATGGTGTCTGCTGCTGGTCGTGGGAGTGTATTCATTAAATGGAAACTATTTGCTTTGCAGTAAGAAGCAGAAGGAGGGGGGGAAAGTGTTTAAAAACAAAAGTGAATGGTTTTTTTTTGGGAGGGAAAAAGGCACATTAAAGAGAAAAACGATGGGGGGGCGTGTGGAAAGTGAGTCTTTCCTTCAGCATTCCTGACATTCCTTCAACTTCTCCTTTTTTTTTTCTCCCTGTGCTTCTTTCTGCACAAAACACCGTTGTGACCCACTGGGCTCAAAGAGGCGGAACAAATTAGATGAACACGTTGACGCGCAAACAAACGACAGAAAGGAACGCGGGGCACGAAAAGTGACAAATGACGCGAACAGCGCTGAATAGAGTGGGCACCTGTGTACGCATTACACTTTTACAGTCTCCTTTTGTCTTTTTTTTGGGGGGGGAGAGGGAGGGTTAGTGTGTGTCTGCTCTGTTAAAGAAAGAAGCAGAACTGGCTCCACGGGCCCAGATGGAGAGTCGGGAAGGAGGGGGGGTCCAGCAGCGGGAGTGAAATGACAGCGACACGAGCGAAGACGAGATGGAGTGTTATGACAATGAGTAGAAGGTGCAATAACAGAAAGTTTCTGGATGTGAGCGAGAAAAGTGAAACAGAAGAAACAACTCTGCAGAGCAAAAGAAGAAACAGCACAGCACAAATAAACGTCACATTTCCACTCTGACACAGCAAATGGTTTAGCTGGTTACTTCTAGCTTCTTTTTGGCAGGTGCTGAAAAGAGACATGCATGGAAATGCAGCTGAAGAGTGCATCGTGGTTGCTGAAATAACCCCAGAAAAACATTCCTACAAAATCGGCATTAATCAGCCTCAACTGAGCTAAAGTATCTAAACATTCCTCCAGTTTGCTGCATCTTTGAGCATAATATAAGTGACAGTTAAACACGACGTGAAAGATGAAATAAACTACAAAGTGTTGGTGATGCTTTCATCCGATAAATTTAGGATGTTCCTCGTGTTTCCTCAGACTCGGTGGCATCACATCTACAAAGAAACTACAGACGGTCATTATTATGGATTAACTCGACTAATATGGGAAAGGAACAATCTGTTAGCTTGATTTCAAATTGACGAACAATGTAAAAAACGTATAAAACCGACTAAGGAGAGCAGGTAAAAGGGAAAGAATTGGACAGAAAGTGGAGACACGAAGTAGTTTTTCTGTACGTTTCTGGATTTAGGTCCTAAAATCTGTGGAGGGTAAATTAATTTCTAATGCCAAGATGATGACAGAGACAGAGAGGAGCAAAAAGAACTGAATTATCATGTGATGACAGAAAAAGGAAAGTAGGCTAATCACAAGGACGAGGGGGTGGGGGGGAGAGGTAAAAGGGATTAAAAAGAACATTTTTTTAACATTAGAGATGAGAAGATATGCCTACATGTTGAAACATGTAGATTCATTTGATGTTAGAGCGTGCACACACACACACACACACACACAGATTTAAAGAGCAACTCTCAAGGAAACTAAAGATCTTTGGTTGCGAGGAGGCGAGCTATGTTTTCGATTAATTGGTTTATTTATGATCTGCTCCTATGTTCATTGGATTATTTTCAATCAAAGCATCATTTTGAACAAATGCACACACCCAGGACACATAAATCTCCAAGATTTAGAGTTCGTACAATATCTGAAGGCATACTGAACGTGTTCCCACGCAGATCGAACTAATAGAAAACTGACATCTCATTTTCAAATAAAGAAGAATAAAAACAGGAGGTCTGCACGAGTTTGACCATAATGCGAGAAACAAGACGACGCATCTGCGCAAGTGACGACACGTTGTTTACACGTGCGTGTCGCCTCTTGTATAATATTTCCGTGCGCTGCCAGATGAGCCGATTCTCCGTCTCATCCAGATGGCTGCAGCACCAACGCGCAGCTGGGAGTCCCCGACCAGGCAGCCCTGCTTCATCTGCGTGTCCACGCTCACAGCAGTGAGACAAATCCACCAACACGGTCCATGAAATCATCAGGATGCACCACGCCTCCTCTGCGCCGTCAATTTTACAGACAAAGCTGAGTCGAACAATTATATCGGAGTGGAACACGCCCTCTGGGAATGTTTAATATCTAACTTAGATCTGTCTTAACCTAATAATCTGCCTTGGAGTTGTGATTTTCTTTCATTTAATAATAAAAAATAAATATAAATCTAGATCTTGGATGAGCTCCAGTGAAGGTAAATTTAACCCAAGCCAAACAGGATGTTACAGCTGAAACAATGCTCCTGGGCTGACTCGGTCTAAAGCAACAAGCGTTACATAACAGAATGCCAGGGTGATTCAATTTGAGTGGAAAAAGGTGCTCAAAGTTTTTAAAAGGGTCATAAGGACTTTAGGAATGAGTCGATTACCGGTTTGAAGGTGCACCACAATGCCAAAACCACCACATTTCTTCATCATTTTGTTCTCACGCTTTAAATGCCTTTTAATAAGCTACAGGAGACAAAACATTTTCTAAATTAGTTTTATTTTGGTTTCTGCCCCCTCCTCTCCTACCTGTTGCTCTGAGCTGTCATTCAGCTGGAGCCGAGAGGGGGGAATTCCCCTAAACTTTATGCTTGTCAAACTAAATAACTCTCTTGTACATTTCATCCAGCAGATAACAGGCAGTCATGGCTCGTCTACCAAGGGAGCGTCACCCATCTCTCTTTCAACGTTTCGAAGCGAATGTTTGTAACAAGTTGCAAGAGTTAGCATGTTAGCAGGTGAAATACTGTATATATAGCTAATTACTTAACTAACATCAGCTTATCAGGCTCTCTACAAAAAAAGAGTAGAAGTAATATCAGTACAAGTACTTTAGGATTATTAATAAACTATAATAAATATAAATAAACCAGCTGGTTGACTCTGGCATTTTAGCTGACACTATATTCAAACTTTAAATTTATTTTAAATAATTGTGATGAAATAAAATTTCAGCCTTGGTCTTAAATATTACCATAAACAAAAATGTTATTTAAAAAAAAAAAGCTGATCACATTTCTGTTTATAATCTGTCCTGACTTCAGGAAAAAGGAGGATATATTTAATATTTTATTCATTTAATATTTTACACTAATATGCATATGAAATAATTATTATTAAGCTATATTTGATATTATTTAGGCGGCAAAAGCAATTAAATTATGTGATGCGTTTTCAAACTTTTGTTTTACCGTGAAACTGTGGTATGAAAACATCAGAAAACATGGCGGCTCGTGCCTAAATGACATCATGTGTTATTTTACAGAATGATAGCAGTTTCCCTTTCAGTGGGACAAAGAGGTAGCTGAGTCACTTTCTGAGCTGCTATTTGGAGAAGTGACGAATAGCGAGACAGGAAGTCTCTAAAAGGTGCAGTTATGCCAAAATTACTGGGTGGTGGACTCAGACAGACACAACAGGCAAAAGCCAAGACTGTTCACGACAGATTGTGTTCGGCGGAGGGCGAGAAAAACGTCTGCAGAGATCGTTTTCCTACCTGGGTTTCTTCCTGCACCACCTTGTATTGCTCCTTCCATACAGCAATCTTGGTGCCTTCATCCTTCCTCAGCGCTCTCTCCTTCTTCAGCTCTGGACTCCAGAACGTCTTGATGGAGTTCATGGAGGAGCTCAGCTTGGACTCTTTGGCCTCCAGCTATAAGGACATCAAACGCCGTCACTGGTTTTTCACTAAATGCTTATTTATTTGCAACAGAGCCACAACACGCCTGCAGTCACCGCTTATTCATACACTGGCCTTTAGTTTTGCTTTTTACTAACGTGATTTTTCTTTTTATTTAAAATGAAAGAAAGCAGCAAGTCCCAGAGGAACTGGTAAGTAAACAAACATTAGGATGAGATAATATGCCGTAAAATAAAATAAAATAAAGTCATTATTAGACCAGGGGTGTGTGTTCGGGTGGTCTTACTTCTCTGCGCAGTAGCTCGTTCTCTCTGAGCACTTCTCTTAACTGAGTCTGCAGGTCGGACATCGCGCCGTCTCTCACCTGGTAACACACACACACAAAGTATAAAATATCTTACTTCAAAACAGGCCATGAAGTCATGAGATCCTACATCTACGAACATCAGCTGATATCCTTTCACAAATTCAGACGGAGGTTTCCCATATGAGTGCATTATCTAAACTGTAGCCTGCACAGTAAAAAGTAAGAAGTTATTTTAGGTGCAGCCCTCTTAGATTGTTCCACCAATTGAACCAAGACGTGCTGCAGCAATAATTCATGATCAATGGATGAAAAATACAGGGATATATAACTGCATAACATGATGCATTATTTATGACCATATCTTCCTCATATCAATTATTTAATCCAGCTTGACATGAGCAGCCTGTTAAAGAATTAAAAATATCCTGGGTTAATTTTTAAGACAATCTGCCAAACTTGAATCAAGTATCTTCTGCAAATAGAACAAGTTCAATAAAACAAAGTCCAAGAAAAAAAATCCTGTCGATTAAATGATGGCAAAGGAGGCATTGCAGGAAAAGTGGTTCTTCTTTGAGGAGTAATTGGATGAAAAAAATATCTGATGAAAATGGAAGAGGACGGCTACTTCTTGAGGAGATGAGCTCTCAGGTGATGAGTCATGATGCAGAGGTAGTGGGAGGGCAAACCTTTAAAAAGACTTTATCAATGCCCACACTGTTCTTGTTTTATTGAGCCCGAGGTTGGCTTCCGAAGACAACAACACTCATTGAAGAGTTGGCTAAATTCACTTTAAGCATCCCACATCCTGAGTCCAAACAGGGCAGGAGCAACATTCATCTGCATGACTAAATATCTCGTTTGCCAAGCACACCTGACTCTTTTATTCTTTTATAAGCTGTGATTATCACTTTAACAAAACTTTAATGAAGATTTTTGAAATTACCTCCAATTTACATACAATTTCTTTAGGTTGACCACTGTATTTCTAAAAGGGATTAATGATTTCTGTTGCTAGGAAACAAGTTCATATTGCTTTTTTTTAAAAAAAAAACTTCTTCTGAAGTGTACTTTTGCAGGAAAATAAATGCACATGTAAGAAAAGATTGGGCTGTACTACAACTACTGTTGCAGCTTTCCTTTCTGCAGCATTCCTTCAGAAAACACTGACCCCATGTGTGAAACTGGTGTTTCAATATTTAGTTCATGAACTCATAAAGCAGAAGGAGAGCAGAGCGGCGCCTCACCTGTCTCATGGAGTGGGGCACAGTAGCCGCCTGTTGAGGCTGGTTCTGCAGCTCTCCGCCGAAAGCGATGGCATCACTGGGCATGACGGCTCCACCACTCCCCCCTGCTCCTCCACCTGTGTTTATATTGGGACTGCTGCCCATGACCGCTGCCCTGACCCCATAGGGGATCCGGGCCCCGGCTCTGCCCAGGGTCATGGTGCCTTTGGGCGCTGTCGGATTCAGCCCGCTGCCCATGCTCCCGATCCCGACGGGGTCTTCAGCTGTGTTGGTGAAGTACATGGGCCCGCCCGTGGCGTAGGCAGCGTTCAGAGACTGAATGTTCTCCATGGACAGAGTTTTGCCGGTGCCGGTGAGTCCGCCGGCGGAGCTGCTGCTGCTGTTTCGCCGGTGTCCTAAACGTGGCGAGCGGGGGAGGCGCGGCGAGCGCCCGGGGCTCCCGGATGCCGACCCGTTACCGTTGGACCCGACAACATCCAGCTTGGAGACAGAACGAGAGCTACCATACATGGCGTCTGAAGGTGCGGCGTGTACCAAAAACACTCAGGTCGAACAAGTAGCTAATCAAAAAACATACTCCGAATTACACAAAGTGAAATTAAAACATATTCCAATCAAACTGAAATGGAAAACGGAGAAAAATTCAACTCTTGTCAGTTTTCTGCTGCAGCTCCTCTTTACTCTGAGTATGTCATGGTGTTGACAAAGTTTTGATCAAGGCCTTCCCAACACACTCGGTAATCCACGGGCTTTGTTCTGCAGCAGCAATCAGCAGAGTGTCCCTTTAGATGGAGGCAGCAAGAAGAAACACAAAGCCTGGGATGATGGGATCACCTAAAGAGACAGGAAGAGACAAAGACTCCTGATTAGAAGAGATCAGTACAAAAACAGGACGAAATCACACAATTCTTACCAGGACTGGGGCTGATTCCTTTATTTATTTACTTCTTTATTGCAATAGAGTACTTTGTTATCTGATTGGGCCATTTTTGCAGCAGTGCATAAAGTGTATCCCACAGTTACTAAAACAAATAAAAGAATTAAAGCAGAGGATCACAGCTTCTCAGATATACTGTTTAAATCAAGATTTAGGTCATTACTAGAACTTAATCTGGAAATATCACTTTAAAATGCCTTTCAAACATAAGATTACAGCCCACTTTCAAAAAATGATAAATAATGAAACATTATTTTGCAAATTTGCATTCAAAAACAAATGGAGAAGTGAGAACTGTCTGCACCCTTCACAGCCAGGGATGAAAGCACCATAAATGTTGACATACATTAACAGAATTGTGAAACATGCACAGCTGATGTGTTCAGTTACACATTCTGCCCCGTCTTTCCTCCATCCCGACGCCTTAATTACAGCTCACACAAAATAAAGGACAGTTCCCCACTGCTGTCAAACACCAAGTGGCTTCAAATAACTAATAATTAGCTTTATTTTGCTTGAAAATAAAAACAAAATTATAAATAAAAAAGCACATTACTTGTTCATTTTTAACGCGATAAGAACATGGGATCAATTAGAACTCATGCCAAAAATATCAGCTGTCAAACGAATTCATTAAACACTGATAAATATCCCGTGTGCCGTGTGAAATAAATCATCTAAAACCAATCTGATTAATTCTAATCCTCGAATGTTTACAGCAGTGCCAATAATTCTGGCTGTACTAAGTTTTAACAGTTTCCTGTTCTTTTAAACCAAATTTATATGAACAGCCTTGGATTTTTTTTCTGAGAACCATCTCAGACATGACATTTCAAGCTTTTTCTTACGGACGCTCTAATCTCCCACGGCTCCTGAACTGTCCACCCTTTCGCTCCGGGTTTCAACTGGTTCAAGTCGACAACAGTCCAATAACTTCAAATTAAACTTGTCTTTATGTGTAACATTAAGCTATTTAACCTCAGCTGAGTGTTAGGAAGAGCTAGCTGACAGAAGTTAAAGAGTTTTTTCATTTCTCTGCACCTTTTCTTTGGTTTTTAACAGATTTGTCATGTTTTTTTTTTGTCCTCAGTGCAGATCAGTGGGCAGAGAAATGATAAAAAAAACAAACAAACACACACTGTGACACGTAAACAGGGACCATCTGCTCCATCTCCCTTCAGGCCAAAAACACACACCTGGAGAGAAACAGGCCATGACCCTGCCTCTAACACACACACAGCTTAGAAAAATTGGTTTATTTAAACGCTAACAAAAGAATCTGACACCTAAGTCGCTGTATTGAGGGTTGAGGTTTTCTTTCTGCTGACCTGTAGATAACATCCATGTCCTAAATCTCAATAGAAAGCCAAAATATTTAGCTTTAATAGCCACACACACACACACACACACACACACACCCTGGAAGGTCACCAGTTTATCACACGCCTATGCAAACACAGAATGGGTTTATTTCCATCGACCCGAGAACCTCGTGTTTCACAGCTTCAAACCAAAGGGTCGCATGATTAAATCACTGGTGTTTCTGTCGTGCTATTGGGCGATTTTCTTCCCACAAGGATTCACCGAAGTGAACGGGCCACAGCCGTCTAGGAGAACACAAACACGCCTATGGTGGAGCTGGTCTGATGAGCTTCGACATACTGCCCGTCTGCCTTTTTAAACAAATGTGTAAAACGATCCGACACTACCCAAAGAACCAGCCATTAAACTGAAAGTTAAAGCTTTACTGCGAACCAAGAGAGGGGAAAGCTAAATCATAGAAACACTGGCAAGTTTTTATTAGTTTTAAACCACTTTGACCAAACCGCTCCGTATTTTAAGGCCGTTCTGATCAGACCTTATGGGGTCTTTTTTAAGATGTTTATTTTCATTATCAGTTAAAAAATGCTTATTTTCTTCATAAATCAGTTACCTGTTGACCACCACACATTCCTACAGACTAACATGTCTCATGCAGTGTGTGTAACATTAAAATCTAAAACTTGTACAAATTAATAATATGATAATAGGAAGAAATTTTAGAACTGAGAGGCTGAAATATGAAATAATCCCTTTTTTAAAAATGGCTATTCTCAACATTAATGTTGATTATCTGCAGGTATTAGTCTTTGAAACATAAATTAACAGACCTGTAATTAAATGAACAAAATAAATGCCAACATTTACACTTTTTGCTTTTAAAAGTCCATTATTTTCCACACTAATTCTCCAAAACGTCTCAGATTGTTCAAACATCCATGATTAATTATTGCATAAACTTTAATATATTTGAAAATAAATCTAAGCAGTAATATGTTTATTTGGGATAATGCAAGCTATAATATAAATGCACTAAATGCTGTAACTGCTACATGATTTGCAATAATTAATATTAAAACAATCAACAAGAAAAAGCAGCAAACTAAATAGTTCAACTTGTACTATTTTCCCCTAATATTCTGACCACGCAACATGTCCACCTGTAGATTTTTTTTTAAATCAATAAGATTTTTAAAAATAAAGACAAATATACTAAATTCAAAGACGCCAAGTCATCCTAAAACCAGACATTTCAATCTTTGATTTGTCAATTTAGAGGCGCTCCATGTGGGAGTCAATAACTTATCATTTTCATATTGAACAGAAGCCACAATTTAAGATCAAGGACTAAGAATCTTTAGTCAAAATTGCCACCTTTCTTCCACACAAAGTTCCTAAATATCACACCGGAGCACTGACTCCCTTTTATAGGCTGAACGACAAACACTTATGTGATCCGAACGGTGAAAGCTTTAACTTAAAATAAGCAACTTGTTACCACTTTTAGTTGAAAGTAGCAGAAAAATGCAACAAGTTTAAGAGTTTTCTTTAAAAATATACGATTAGCAGTTAAAAAAAACGACGCAAAGCGATCATAAATTTGGTTTTAGCTGACTATGATGCGGAGAAAACAATGTTTGAGTAAAAGACTTTCACATACATGACATTCTAACCCGTTTTCTGCCTCCCACTTGTCTTCTTGATGCTCTCTCTTCCTCTCCCCTTTCACCATCAGCATTCCTGAAGGTGTTCAGCATGTTCTATTTATGAGACGTCTGTCACGCCGCACAATGTGACATGCGAAACGCGCACACGCCACTCAGGCTAAACTCGGCAGGCTGGGATTCCAGCGAATTTCGTGATTTTTCTTGTCAATGTTCGTGCCTAGCCTGGGGATCGGCGCCCACAAGAACACATTAAATTCGTGTCGAATATCTCCCCGCTCCTGTTGGCCTCGTGTGATCCGATGTGGCTGGAAAGAAGTCGCTGGTGCTGTCCGGAAGTGTACGTCTCACAGAGCCTGATGATTTCAAAAGATCGCCTGCTTTTGCAACTTTCACCGAGCAAACCCGTTGGTTAGGACAGGGAAAGTGGAAACCACGCTGAAGGTTAGCGTGTCTGAGTTCAGCTGGATGGACGTCCTCTCTGCCCAAAATCCAAAAATATTATCATTGTCACTGTTTTATGTTAGACTTTCCCAACTTTTAGTTTCAATATTTATTTAGTAATGCTAACTAGTGGTTCATAAAATGTCCACAAGTCAGAGTAGAACCCATGTCAGCATGTTGGTAAGAGGTTTAGGTTCTGTACTCCAGTTTAAAAGTTAGTTAATTATATTATAATGTATTATAGTGGGGGTTTTGCAGTGAAATGAAATGCTGTGATTAAATAAATAAGACAAAATGGCCGCAATGCTGCTTGTTCTTAATGAGACATACAGCGCAAAACTTTTTTCTTGTTCCAGAGTGAGTTAGCACTCTCCTTGTTCTTGACTTGCATGAAATTATTTGCCTGTCATTTAAGCTTTTTTCTGTTTTATTTTAAGCTTCACACCAAATGAATAAAAACAACATTACCAGATGTGAGGAAAAATGAGCATCCCTGCTGGCAAAGAAAATCAAATTTCCCTCTAAAACACCACAAAGACAACACCCAACAGCTGATATAGGATGATGATCTACTAGTGCATAAAAGACCAAAACTCAACGCAGATTTATCTCAGTATTTATACTGTGTTTCACTTAAAGTGACGCATCTAGACTAGAGCTGCACAATATACTGAATATATAATCTAATAAACTGAAAACTGATGGATGTCACAACATCAGTGTGCAAAACATCAGTATCACAAAAACATCCAAAAATATCTCCAAAACAAATTACATACAAACAAATAAAATAAGTTTGGCAATTATGTGGCCAACTCCTCCTCTTAAAGCCCACAGATGGCATTTGGAGAGTGCAGTCTTCTTCTTCTTCTACTACTACTACTACTACCCTGGTTTGTTTTTTCCCCCATACATTTTAGGCATCTGACTTCTCCTCAATACACTGTGCTATTCTAACTCCTCATATATCAAAACATGCAGCAGACGGCTGATATGACTTTTTGGTTTTTGTAACTTTTTCCAAATGTTTAACTTTACCATTACCATTTATTTACTATTTTCTCAGCGGAGCAGTAGAAGTAAAATAACTCCCTTAAAGCTCACCGGCTTTTCCACATTAAAACGCCCTAAACAACTTCTGACCAATCACACAATACTTGGCACAAACCTCTGTGAGAGACAGTTGGGTCAGGGACTTGAGTCTTGAAGGTGGCGGACGAAGATGCTACAGGAACAAAATGGCGCACTTTTCATCACGCAACCACGTGAATGAGAGCAGACTTCGTGACTTCTCATGGAGGATGACAACAGCTATAGTCTGTCCAGCGTGTCCCGTGTCTTCCCCGGGGTCCCCTACCAGTTGGACGTGCTAGATCACCTCCCTAGGGAGGCGTCCGGGAGGCATCCTTACCAGATGCTCGAACCACCTCAACCGGCTCCTCTCGATGTGGAGGAGCAGCGGCTCTCCTCCGAATCACTCGTTTCATTCTTCGATCTCATTCAGACAGAATAATCCTGGCTGTGCCACACCAAGCATGCGTTTTGGATCGTTGATGAATGTCTGATTGTCCAACAGTGGACGGCTGCTGCGTTTTGTCTTTTCGATGTTTGAAAAACCACCGCTGATTGTTGGTTTTGTGGGGTTTGGTAATGAGAGACATCCTGCTGATTAGATCATCAGCTCAGTGAAAAGGGTTTTAACAGCAGCTTAATAATTAATGAAGGGTTAACTGTAGCTGAAGAAGCTGGCCGAGACCGCTTTAAGACCGTATTTACAACTGTCCCAGCAAAACTTAAAAACCTGTGAGATTGAAAAGACCACGCCGAGACGCAGGCATCTCTTTGTGGCTGTGGTGGCCGGGAGGAAGTGCACCTCGGCCGGGCAGCGTAGGGACACATTCCCTTCGTTCGCTCATTATTGTGCACCGTCAAATTTGCGAATGCCAAACAGCGTGTACAGTCTTAGTCAGTTTAATAAACACGCCTGATAGAGGTAAGGGAAGCAACAATCCGAACAAGGACAGGAGAGTCAAGAAGCCGGCGGGAAGAAACCCGTTGTAACGCCGCAGGAGGAGGGAGGAGCTTCCTGGGAGTTCTGATCAGAGTGTCACATGGAGGATATATCCGAAAACCAACGTCTCACAAACCACGTGACCGCGAGCCTACTTCTTAACATCTTATGGAGTATTCCAGAACTTAAGTCTCTCAGCTGGCCTGGGAATGCCTTGGAATCCTCCTGGAAAAGCTGGAAGAGGTGGCTGTGGAGAGGGATTCCTGGGCTTCACTGCTGAAGCTGCTGTCCCTTTGACCCGACTCCGGAACAAGCAGATGATGGACGGACGGATGGATGGATTGACAAGAGGTGCAGCAGAAACATAAAAACACGTTGGTTTCCATTTATCATCATCATCTGGTGTTTTTGATCAAACTCTGAAAGCCTTTCAGCTTCCAATAAGTTTGCAAATGCAATTAACGGTGCTGCACTTTGGCTTTCGTTGCTTTTTTTAAGGCCGGCTCCAGTGCAGCCCCTCATTGTGTCACAGTGCATTTGTGCAGCCTGGGCCTCCCCGTGCACAGCTGTGAAGTGGAGTGCATGAGATATTGCTGTTTGGCTTTGAGCATTAGTGATTAGGCACGATTCCAGGCCCGTCTCAGCGTCGGAGCATAAAACTGATGGCAAATCATCATGACAGTTTGGACTGAATTCTGCACTTTGGAGTGAATTTCAACATGTAAACTTTTATTTGGAAGCTTTTTGGGTGATGATGTCTCTGCAGTATTGTATAAACAAAGACAGTTTTTCTTACTTGTTCATTGGTTTTAAGCAAAAGAAAAGGTAGATCCTAAATGAATTCAGTGAATAGCCCTATTAATGTTAAAATATTAGCAGTATTACGAGAGGGTAGCCTCCCTCCGCCTACGTGTGGGGGGACGGGTCCTGACTGTTGTTTGCGCTTATGCGCCCAACAGCAGTTCAGAATACCCACCCTTTTTGGAGTCCTTGGAAGGGTTACTGGAGGGTGCCCCTCCTGGAGACTCCCTTGTTC
>NC_051447.1:12793372-12804715 GCF_001649575.2 Kryptolebias marmoratus | reverse complement strand
GGACACGCTGGAGGGACTATGTTTCTCGGCTGGCCTGGGAACGCCTTGGGATTCCCCCGGAGGAGCTGGCCCAAGTGGCTGGGGAGAGGGAAGTCTGGGTCTCCCTGCTTAGGCTGCTGCCCCCGCGACCCGACCCTGGATAAGCGAAGAGAATGGATGGATGGATGGATATTAGCAGTCTGTCGGTGAGTAATATGTTTGGTAGAAGATGTATTTGAGAACCCAAACAAACACTGATTTAAACCGATAAGATTGTTTTCAGTTCACTGTGTGCCTCAGGAAATGAATCCACGAAGCAAAATCTGCACATTAACACACCGCTGTGCAACGTTACGCTGATGTTCAATCCAATCAGAAGCTCGTTATCTAATCTTTGCTTTCCCTGGGAAAAAAAAAAAGAGAAAAACTTTAAGTTTCTTTTTGGGAGTAATTAACACGAAGGTGAGGAAGTGAGAGCAGAACTGCCCCGGGCTCGTCCCGTAGAGAGGAGCCAACCGGACAGCTTCTACCGGAGTGGAGCGAGAGCAGAGGCTGAGAGGTTTCCTCTCAACATGAGCTAAAGGCTCAAAGCAGGAAAAAGGCCAGCTAAAACCTTAAAGCCCAAAAGTACCAAAATGCTGACCAGAAGTAAAAAAACAGGAAAATGTTAGTTGAAAATAGCCAAACGCTAGCTAAAAGTAGCAAAGAGTTATGTAAATGCTAAAGCTAGCAAATCTTAAAGAAGTGGAGCTAAAAGCCAAAAGTAGCAAAAAGATAGCTGAAATCAACAGAAGCTAAAAGTTTTAAAATACAAGCTAAAAGCAGCAAACTGCCAGGTAAAAGTAGCAGTTTACTAACTAAAAGCTAAAGGGAGTAAGATAGTAGCTAGAAGCTAAAAGTAGTCAAAGGCTAGCTAAAGACTAAAAAGGAGCAAATCAATGGCTAAAGACAGAAAAGGGTCAACTAAAAGTAGCTAAATGCCTGCTAAAAGTAGCAGGATATTAGCTAAAAGCTAAAGGGAGCAACATTGTAGCTAGAAGCTAAAAGTAGTCAAAGGCTAGCCTGAGACTAAAAGTAGCAAAATAATGGCTAAAAGCAGAAAAGGGTTAGCTAAAAAAGTAGCAAGAGCCAGCTAAAACCTAAAGAAGCAAAAGGGTAGCTAAAACAGCAGAGAATTCTGTGTTTCCATGGGAAAGATATTTGTGATTAAAGTGAAATATTTTTAAAAGTATAAAAAGTTACAAAATCCAGAAGTCACAGCATCCCCCTCCTGAATGAGCCGAACCTTTCAAAGTCTGCAGGAGGAGTTGGAGTCCAAAGAGTGTACAGAAAAATAAAAATCAGAGTGAATCCAGATTCAACGTTCACACTACAGATGCTGCCTCTGGCAAACTGTCTGAAGAAAACCCCCAAACCACCCAAGCTTTGGATGAAAGGCTGTTCTGAGGGACTGTTTGAAGGAACTCAGCTGTCTGTTGTGGGGACACCGAGCTGTTTCAGGTCCAACAGTCACCAAGAGGTAGCAGAAAGATTAAAAAAAAAAAAAAAAGTCCAGTGTTTACAATAACCGGAGTGGAAGGAAGCGGCTCAGTTCCCTGACTGGATGTTGGAGGGGTGGTGCCATGAAATCTAGCTCTGGGTGGAACCAGGAGGAAATCATCAACACAATCATATCAGATTTAGATTTCTGCTCCGGCTGATTTGACGAGAAAGTTGCCTGATCTGATGAGGGCTGGAGCTCAAGGGGAAAAACATGTTATGTTAAAAGGCAACAGACGCAACTTCTCACTGCAATAGGAGAGCAAATGTGACAACAGTGTGCTGCTGAAACGTATGACAGGACAGTGACAGCAAATAAAGGATTTCGGAGGCTGTCTACCTGCAGATAATCGCATTTGGAGGCACAGACAACAGCTTTATGACTGGACCGGGTCGAGCAGGGAGCTTGTCCGAGTCTGCTTAAAGCCCCCCCCCCAAAAAAAAAAAAAAACGCTGCTCCTCAAAGCGGCCATCAAATTTTAATCATGTTTACACCCGACCGCTCCTGTTGTTTCACCCACGACCGGGCGCGCGCGGGCAGACACGCGTGTCGGCTCGTGTAACGGAGCGTACATGTGTTCACGCGCACTTCCAGGCTAAGTTCCAGCATACTCACTGCGGCTGCGGCGGTGCGAGCCCTCGGTTGTGAAAGAAGCTCTGTGTAAACGGAGGGGTGTGTGTGTTGAAGGGGGGAGAGAGAAACAGGCCGGTCTTCTTCAGTGGTTTTCTGCTCCTGTTAAAGCTTGAAGTGACGCCGCGTCACGTAGCGGACTCCCAGCCGAGGTCAGCGGCTGCCTCCGAGGCTGTCAGCCTGTGCTTCGTGCCTGTCTCTCCCTCTTTTCCGCCCCTGCCAGCTCCTCCGCCGGAGACTTCCCCGCTGCTCTGCTGCTCTGGCACTCCCGTGACGTCAGAGCGGCGGAGCGCGTGCCCCCTTCACGTAAAAGACCCCCACCCCCTCTAATATGGCAGGTCGTTGTAATAAATAATCAAACGAGCTGCACATAGGAAACAATGACGTTGCCGAAAGTGCAGCCTCTTTTGCGCATGCTAAGTACCTTTGATTGTTGTTTACTGCATCTTTGTTAACAATGTAAAATGTAAATGGATTTTTTTTTCACAAAAGTGGCAAATTAAATATATATAATTTTTTAAAGTCCCTTAAACAGTTAAACGCCCATTTTACACTGAATATCTATTGCAAATATTTAAAACTTTCCTTGTCAAAAAGAATATCTGAGGTGTTCAATAAGACTCTCTCCTACAATCTATAGCTCAAATATCTCAAACTTTATTGTTCTTATGACAAACGGCATCACTTCTCTTAAACATTCCTTGTACCTTAAAAAAAATTGCATTGTGTACATTAAAATAGAATTTATCCTAAGAAAAACTCTCTTTTTAGACATTTACATTGCAGTTGTAACTGGTATATATATATATATATATATATATATATATATATATATATATATATATATATATATATAGATAGATAGATAGATAGATAGATAGATAGATAGATAGATAGATAGATAGATAGATAGATAGATAGATAGATTGTTGTTTTTTGTTGTTGTTTGTTTTGAATATCCAACATAAAACATTTGAATCATGACAACAACACTGTAAATATCTGAAATTTTGTTTCAGGTTTCCACAAATTGTAGAGAGGAAGAATGTACCTGAGAAAACCTGAAAGCCCAGTTTAGTTTTGACGTATCTGAAATACAAGTTTTTATGATACACTGGCTTGCCATACACTCTGCCCGTAAGCAGGGACTTCTGATTATAAAAATGGCATTTTAAAATTTAAATGAGACATTTGCTTAAAGACCTGTCCATTCCCCACTATTATTATTATTATTATTATTATTATTATTATTATTATAACCAACACTAAAAACTAAAGTAAAATATCTGTATTAGGCAACTCTATTTAAATAAAAGTACACACCGATTACTTACCTGAGTTACTTCAAGTACTCAGTTTGCAGATCCCTCGTTTTATAATAACACATATTGCCATAAAATCATTTCAAATTGACTAAAATTATACGAAGTGAGGACATGAAAATGCATATTTTTATTTAAATGAGATTAAATGCTAATTCTCCAAAACTGCACACACAGTATTAAACAGAACTTTGTAATACATCAAAAAGAGTACAAAGTACAGTTACAGTTGATCGAGTTGAGCATTTTACCACCATAGCTGTTCTGCATAAATGTTAATGTTATTGTCAGTTTTAAACTAATTACAATACAGTATATGTTTTGAAATCTATCGACATAAGAATGAGCAAAACTGAACCTGCCTCTTTTTTTCTGCTGTGATTGGGGTTTTTTTCAGTTTAGTGGCAATTCACTCAATTCGATCATTTAAAAAAGCATTTTTTGGACAAGTCGAACCTCTGCATTGATGAAATACAACAAGTCACAATGTATATGCACAGTTTTGTCTTTTTTAAAGGCAAAAAAAGAAAATATGTTTAAAAATTCCTGTATTCTAAGTCCACATCCAAAAAAACTTACCTAAAAAAAATGATACTAAAGTCTTCAGAACAGATCACATAGGTGAGATGTGCTTCAATAATGTCTTTTCTTTATTTAGAGAAGAAAGAAAAAGTCATCTTTATGTTCAGTGTCTGAGCTAATGTGCTTTGTCATGTTTTACCACTGGATTGTTTACAACAAACACCTGTAAAAAGGTTGTAATCAGCTGCAGTTTTAGCTTCATTATAGATTAGTGGAGCTGACATGATCAGCTGCTGTTTGTTCAGTTTACTAATCACAGCTGAAGGCCCTAACTCAGCACACATTTTGATTTTTTAAGCAAAAGGTGAACATTTCTACCACTGAAAGGCTTTCTAATGTAACATAAGCAGTGACAGAGGAGAAAAAAGAAGACGTGTTTCTGGTGGTGACATGATGTTCACAGAGTCATACTGATGGCTTTAAATTTAATCTTCAGCCTCTGATGAGTTTCTTCATCTTCACCAGACATTCGTTTTAACATTTTAAACTGATGCTCCAAAGTGAAATGACAGACAAACTCTATCTTTTTGCTTAAACCCCAGAGTCCAACTCTCTTCTGAGTGAATAGCATTGATTTATAAAGTATAGATATATGATCACTGTGTGGCTTCTACAAACCCTCCAACCAGACACTGACCGTCAACAGTTCGACACACAGACATTTACAGTGCGCCAGTTCCCCGGGCGCCAGTCAGACAGAAAGCTGAGGTAAAAATAGTCAGCTGGCTTAAGTTCCCCTTGGGGAGGAACACATCAGTAAAGCTGGACCGGCCGGATCTTTTCAAATGTGTCCTCTAACTTCACCAGCTGCAAGAACTTCTGCTTGCTCTGGTCACAAGTGTGTGTGAAGAGGCTGGTTTCATCACTTGGAAGGATTTTATTATTTCGACAAGTGAGCAAATCCTAAATTCTCTCATTATATTGAGGGGGTTACCTTCACTTCGGTTTAAAGCCATAGGATTGTATGTGAAGGAACATGAAGACAAAAAAATATATTGATTTCTAAAACATAATAAAAAACATTCAAAGATATATCAGGTGCATAAGTCTAATGTGAAACAATACTTTAAAACATCTCTCTCAAATAATGGATAGAATGGTTAAACATTGGTTAAACAGTTCTGCCACCTTGTGGTCACATGCAGGCATTACAATCCCACCGAAACCAGTTTACATACACAGTATAAAAAGAATCCAAAAGAAAGTTAAAAACAGAAATAAAAACACAGAACCATTTTTTTTTCATTGTCTGACAATAAATCGAACTAAACTTTTCCCAATATAATTTCTACTTGTTAAATACCTGAATAATGAGAGACAATTTGTTATTAGTTTCTTCGAAGTGACAAGTTCACATCTAGTTTCTTAGTTGTCCAAGACGTGCTCCAGCGGAACGGTGTCATGCGCCACATGGGTGTCGTTCAAGCACATGGGGCAAATAGACTCCTGGTCCGTGCGACAGAATAGCTCCAACAGCTTGTCGTGCCTCTTGCACACCCTGTCCTCCAGGTTTGACACGGGGTCCACCAGCTTGTGGTTCTTAAGATGCCGATGGGGCCCCAGGTGCAGCTGGCAGTACGAAACCAAACACACCAGGCAGGTCTTGAGGGCCTTGGTGTTCAGATCCATGCATACGTCACAGGGCACCTCTCCAGGTTTGGCGTCAGTCACGAACTGTTCGTCACATTGGACACTACTGGCTGAGGCCATGTCTGGAGAAAGAAAGAAAGAAAAGCAAGGAGATTTAGGCAAACTCAAGCATTCAAGACTAACATGTCTAAATAAAGGTGCCAATGCATAAGCACCGAAACACCTTTACTACTATTAACCCGTTATTCTTCATTTTCCAACAAATTTACAGTTTGTTATTCCTGCAGCAGCTTTGGAAAACACACAAAAAGAACTGTGACGGAAGGTGTTTGTGTGCGCGTGCATCTAATTCCTGTAAATCCGTGTTCAGGTAACCCAGCTGCGACTGGTGGACAGCAAAGTGACGAGCTGAAAGGGGATTGGCTGCCTGATGAAACTGTGCTGCATAAAGGTGATCTGCAGAAGTGATGATGTCATGCATTCCTTTGTAAATTACACAACACCCGTACGTGAACATCAGTTTTCCTGTTTGTGTGGCTGTTGATGATAGAACACCTTCATGTCATGTCCTGACCTATGCATAGACAGAACGCAAAAAAAAAAAAAACCATCAAAACGTGTGGCTCTGTGTTCTGCGACTATTGACTACATACAGAAGTGCATCACAAGATGTCAAAAATAAATAAATAAACTGCCAAAGTTTCCCCCAAAACGGCAATGGGATTTAGGCAAAACCAGTGAGAAAACCTGGTGCTGAGCTCTTTAACTCAGGCACATTTCACAGCAGAAACATTATCCACGGTTTAAATGGGTTACAGAAAGTCAGACTTCATGTGAATGAGCTGGCATTTTGATGTCTTAAATGACTTTTAGACAATCTTAGTTCAGGTTTTCTGATTTTAACAACAAAGCTTAGAGGGAGATGATGTCACACACTAACGCCCAAGCTGTCTACACTTTCCAGAATTTCAGCAAATAAAACTTTTCTTATTTCCACTAATTTTGCACTTCTTATGCAGTTTATACATCAAAACGTAGGCGTTTTCTCTTAGATTGTTGCAGAATTACTATTGAGCTTTGAAGAAAAAAAGTTGACGTATGTTGGAATTTTTCTTCTGAATTTTTCTGCTTTGTTCAACGTGAAGGCCATACAAGTTTTGTAAAACAAAACAATCAAACAAAAACTTTGTAGCTTCAAAAACTTGCTAGAAGGAGAACAATTCTCTCCAATTCCAGACAAAAATAACAAGGTGTCAGTTTGCCAATGGTTGATCAGAATATACAGCATTATACGGTACACTGGTCCCTGGTCTGCTTCTCTTTGGAACCTATAGTTAAGAGCATTTCTTTACACACTTTTTTTTATCAATACGAACTGCATGATTGCTCATCCAAAAACTGTAGCAAATACTGCAACAAAACTTATTGTTTTAATAAAAGAAAAAGAAAAAAAGGAAGACATAAGTTGAGTTTTACCTGCTGAGGTGTTTGTGCTTCAGTGAAGTCTCACTTTAGTCTCTGAGTTTCTTTTCTGTCAAACCCAACTGATACCATCCTCCCCACCTGCTTCTGGAGAAACAAGTCTGAGCAGCATTTCTTTTTTTGTCTCATGAGCAGGTTCTAAATTCCAGTGTCTTTATCAGCGAGAATACACAAAAAACTAACAAGCCGTGTAAAGGTTGAGACAGTATTTTATCACTGTTTTAAGCTTATGGGAAGAAAAAATTACTTTTTTTAACATGTTGGCTTTAGATCTGTCCTTCTGTGTGTCTGACTATCTTCCACTAGATGGGGACGATTAGCAATATAAAGTATTAACAGATGGCATATAGATTGAGTCCTGCAGTGACAGAGGCTTGATAGAAACTGGTCTTGAAACTGTGGAAGCCATGTATCATATGTAGAGTATCTCATAGGGAGGATTCAGAGTAAATCAGTGTTGCTTTGTGCAAACATGTGACTGTGACCCTTTGGATAAAACACCAAGAAAATGACACAGAAATGAAATGACTCCTGTTTATTTCTGTTTTAGAGAAACGAGTTAAACACAGTGGAGATTGTAGCATGTAGAGTATTTTTGCTCTGATTTCCCCGACATTACCAGTTTGTCACGAATGCTCAGCAGGTCTGCTTTGCACAGCATAGTTATTAGTTGTGTATTCACAGAAGCCTGTTAGAGACGAATGTCAGATGGGCGTTTCAGTGAACACGCATCATGAGCCACGGGAAGTGTCCAGTGCGCTGCATGCCAAAAGTGCTGATGAAGCAGTTGAGGACTGTCGTGAGGAAGACTATGATGGTTGTTACGTTGTTCAGATAGTCCAGACGGTTTTGCAGAGCCTGGTTGTTCAGGTTCCGTCGGCCTGCATCACACACAAACACACGTATACAACAGAGAAGAAAGTTTCAGACTCAACCCTGACATGTCTGGGTTGGGCAGGTTGCATTTCATTTGCATTCCCTTGTAATGAAAATAACAATAATTATGCAACAAAAGGCAAAAGCCAATTTATTTAGC
The DNA here is from genome assembly GCF_001649575.2 of Kryptolebias marmoratus. NCBI lineage: Eukaryota > Metazoa > Chordata > Actinopteri > Cyprinodontiformes > Rivulidae > Kryptolebias > Kryptolebias marmoratus. The sequence continues at coordinate 12,796,554 of NC_051447.1, read as the reverse complement.
CATCTTCACACGCATGAACACTGTTAACTTGGATTCCCATGCTTGGTAAAAACACAATAACCACAACACAGGTTTCTGTTAAATCTATTTATTCAGCTTTCCAAAGGAGAAAGTGTACACACACACACCTACCCTGATTTCTACCTGACAGTAAACACCAGATACAATTTTTAAAGTCAGTATTTAAAAAAAAAACATCAGACAAAAGCAATGAATTAAACAAAAAGGTTTATGAAATCTGACTAACCACCCAACAAGAACTGAGCACATGTAACACTTGTATAAAAGTCTAAAACAGTGGAAAACAAGCACAAATCTTGCACAAGGATATTAGTGCACCATTTAAAATTGTCTCTTTATTTTACAGTGGATTAAAGGGAAATTATATGCGCTGGATTACTTTACAAAGCTCGAACAATATTTAAGATATAATATTTGAGTGTATGTGGATTGTTTGAAATTGTCTAAACGTTGTGAAAATAATAACTTAGGCTTTTAGAACAGTGTGTCACATAAACGTATGTGCAGATTAGACATGGGAAGGTTCGTGTTGCTTGCTGCATGCAGGAGGGTATGAATGTGAAACGTGTTTGTGGACACGCATGCGTCAGAAGTGGAGTCTGGCCAGCAGCCAGCGGAAGAAGCCGGTACGCTTGGAGCCGAAGAAGCTCACGAAGAAGTTGACGACGGTGGTGACGAAGATGACGCCTGTGGTGACGTTGTTCAGGTAGTCAAGTCGCTTCTGATTGGACACCACGTTCAGGTCCCTGCGGGCTACAACACACAAAACACACGCACACGGACAGATGCACAAACGCACAGTTTCAAATATTTCCAACCCACACACACACACACACACACACACATTTGATGCTTCCATTCTCACATGGTGGTACACTCACAGTTCACACTTACACCCAAACATATAACAACAGTCACACACCTCCTCCAGCCTCAGCTTTTTCCATGGGACTTTTTAACTTGGATGCAAACTTTTCCGTTAACTAGTCAAATTCAAACGAGAACCCAAATGAAGATATTTAAATTGGAGTAAAACATTGTTGGAAAAGGATTGCTATTATCTGCAACAAATAGCATCTGGAAAACCTGGTGCTCACATGTATTTTTGCCAAGAGTTAAAGGTTTCAAATGTGTTTAATAAGCATGTGCATGTGCTAATATGCTCATTTATGAAGCCGAATCAGAAAACAAAGAGCAAGAAGAAGCTCAGCTGTGTTCATCATGTTTATACAAACAGGACTGGTTTCCTAAATTTTGGCTAAGTGAAGCTAAATTAACCCTCTTTTATGTTTAAAAGTGAATATCCACCTAATCTTTACACCTTACTCTAGCTAGAAAGCTAGCTCCCTAAATTAGCATCTTCATTTATGTATGTATATCTGAGTGAGGTGTGTCATTTTACAATAATGCACAGCTGCTTGGTGATGATTTGTTCATAAAAGGATGAAGAAAAAGGAGGGCAATAATCTCCATCCCAGATGTTTCTCTGCTTCATCACAACTGATGGAAACTTACGACCTCTGCAGAACTTGGGGGCGTGCAGATGAGAGGAAAGGTAATGACTTTATGGATGGACAAACGCGTACCGCCTGTCTGCTGAGGGTGTCTCACTGAGCGAAGCGATGAAACAGCCACCGCAGGAGGCAGCTGCGGTGTGTGCCGAAAGCTGCTTTGATGACGTTCACCACAAGGGTGAGGAAGACGACGCCGGTGACCAGATTGTTCAGGAAGTTTAAGCATCGGCGACAGGAGGGGAGGAGGGTCAGCTCAAAACGAGCTGTGCACACACACACACACATATATGCAACACACACAGTTGACCAGAAACACAAACACACAGACAAAGCAGAGACAGACACAAACAACTTGTTGGTCCTTTGGCTCAGCCTGTCCATGCTCACAAATATAAACCATCAGAGTGTAAATGTGCTGAGTTAGAAACGAGCAGAGCAGTAAGTTGAGTTATACGCATGTGCCGTCACAGTCCGGGCACATAAATTAGAACGTATACATCAGAGATAACATTAGAAAGTCAGAAGTGCATCCTGGCAAAGAGGCCGGTGCGTTCCATCCCAAGGACAGAGATGAAGACGTTGGTGACGAAGATGAAGAAGATGAGGACAGTTGTGATGTTGTTCAGGCTGTCCAGGCGCTTCTGGTTGGCCTCCTCTGTGACGTCTCTCCGGGCTGCAACACACATTTATGAAAGCCAGGACAAAACACACAGAAACACGCAGAGGGACAGTTCTGCCGCTGTCGTCATAGCGCCGTCTCTCAGCCATCTTGCCCCCAAACCAGCAGGGTTAGTGAGTTAGTGTGTTAACGTGTGAGACACGAGCTGACGGATGTTTGTCGCGATGCTCACCAATTATGATGATCAGAACGCCGGCTACTATCTGAAGAGCCAGGGAGAAGGAAATGAGCGTCAAGACGGCAGCGTAGTACCTGACAATCAAAAGATGAAGAAAATTCATGGAAACATTGCACTCAGTGAAAGGCTACAGGAGCCAACAGGGCATGGAAAATTAATTTAATCATTCATTGTTATATCTTAGACAAAAAGCCATTTGTCTTTAAAACAAACAGCTTATTGGTCCTTATAATCTGCCTGCGTACCTGTACCCAGCTCCCTGCTCGATGACGGTCTTCATGTGTGTGATGTTAGCCAGGAACAGAGCGATGTCCAGCATGCCCTCAGCCGCTGTCTTCTTGGTGGCGTACAGGTTCATGTTCAGGTTAGAGGCCGAAGCCCCCTGAATACGCCAACAGACACAAATATACCATTTTAGGCGATCAGTCCAACCGTTTGCATTCCCTCAGTACGCCTTCATCCTCCTTTAAACTGATCAGTCCCACTAAAATGTCCGGTTTACAGGCCTGGATGCACCACCTATCTTTTAAATGACCAACAAAAGACAGAAGATAAGTGAATGAAAAGATAAGACAGACAATTTAAAGCAAAAGCAGAACAAAGTAAAATGGGTATTCAGGGGTGGAAATTAGCACCCGTCACCGGCCAAATGCGGGTAAATATTTGAAGTGGCGGGTGAATTTGATCAACACACACGCCACTGTGGCAGGTTGGCAATTTGAACAGAAAAGGTGTTATTTGTCCTCTTGACATATAGGGGGCAGCAATGTGCTCGAGTTGCTGCTGTTAC
>NC_051447.1:12691715-12792912 GCF_001649575.2 Kryptolebias marmoratus | reverse complement strand
ATAAGAAAAATCTAGTTATTTCCATGCAGTGTCCAGAAAGAGGTGTTGTTCAGCTTGTAGGGCAGCACAACTGCTTCCACCCACCTCCATCATCATCATCATCATATGAAATTACTTTTTGTCACAACAAAAAATAGTGGCTGGTAAAATATTTGAGTGGCTGGTAAAAGATTTTTTGATGATGATGAATGAAGAGGGGAAAAAAAATTGTTCTTTAGGATCAAACTAACCAGCAGAGGGCAGCAAAGACCAAGAAATCAAACCCATTGCAAGTACATGTTTGTTTTTTTATTATATTCTAGTCTATTTTAATCAAATTTGAGCATGTGAGAAATAAAAAAGTCAGTTTGACATTTTCTGTCTTTTCTACAATAATAAATGTAGCACAAAACCTAAATGCTGTGCATGCATTTTTGTAATCCTGACAGATTTATTCCACTTCAGATGAATAAAATGTTCTTTTAGGTGCATCCTGTACATAAGTGAATGTGTTTTGTGGTGATAATGCAAGGATTTCCCTCTCCATGGGAGCATGAATAGTTAAAGAGGTAACAAAAGTAAAAAAAAAAAATATATATATATTTTTATTTTGTGTCTGTTTTATGTGTCTCTCAGACACATGGCATAGAAAAAATACATAGTTACATAAGGTTTTATTACATGAGTCACAGCACATGTCAGGGACTGCAGCTCTTTCGATGTAATTCTTCTCACAGAGCATGAACTGCAGAGCCACATAATGGCTTATTTAGGACTAAGCTCCAGATTTAAGCCCACAAATGGATTCTTTAACCTAAGGCCGTTTCAGAGCGCCACGAATCAGTCTGTTTTTTTCCCTCCAGGCCGCTGAAACAGAGATCAGCCGAAGGAAGGAGGAATAGATCACATACATCGAGCCGATCAGGACTTTATGGCCTCACTGTAATGCACTCTGCAGCACCAAAGTAAACAGACAGGTTGTACATCCACCGTGACCCTTCAGCACAGTTTATCCCCCTATATTTGGGTTTTGCAGCTTCACTGTGGCAGACAGATCCCTTTATTTATTTATTTTTTTGCATCATCCTTTTACATATAAACAACAAAATGACTCAAAACCACAAGCAGTGTCTAAATGAAGTAATGTTTCCCACTCTCTGGTTTTGGTGAGGTATTGTGTCAAGATTTCGGCTGCCACAAACATTTCGGTACATTTTCAGGAAGCCATAACTCAAATCTTCCCTGGGGTAAACCTCAAACTGTATGTTTGTAAGGTCATAAAACTTAATGTTATTTGTCAGGTCAGCCAAGTGAGAAGTCCTTATTGTGTGAAGTGATGCGATTGCCATTTTGAAACGAGGGGAGACAGATACGAATGTAAAGGCTATTATAGAAAAGTTCTTATCGCTGAAATGAAAACCATTTATTTCACGAAGAAACAGTTTTTATAAAAATAGTTACAATTAATACCTGGGGGGGTTTATGTGTTATGGTGTTTTTTGTTGAAACAGGAAGCCGAGGAGGCTCAAATCCTCTGCAAGGTTTGATGCTAGATGTTATCATCTGTGCAGAAGCAGCTCTGGAAACTCTCTGCTCTGATTGGCCCATTAGTTTTATTGCATGCTGGGGGATTTTTTTTTTTTTTTTTTTGGTTAGAGAAAAGTTGGACTGGAAATTAAATGAAAAGCACAGTTCACTGTGATTGATCAGCCTCTGAAGGGGAAATCTTCTGAAATGGGACTCTGTGTAAACGTGAGGAGCAACAGTATCTTACCTGTTGTAGATACTTCGCTCTTTGAATGACCTTACAACAGGAATATTTCTAGGGTTTTGCTAGAATAACATGTTCGACCAAAGGAAGCCACACAAATTTCATGAAGATAAAAAAAAAGATGTCAATGTGTAAAGAAAACAGTCAAAAACACAAAAATATTTTTCAATTAAAGCCACTGTATAGATCTGTAGTGGTTGTCACCGGCAACATTTAGTTGTATATTATTGGTCTACAAACAAAAATGTTATTTAGGAATAAAAAAAAGTAAAAATCTTGGGTTTTTTATCAAGTTTTCTTCCTATGTGTCAATGTTTTCTTGCCACCATAAAAGGCAGGTAATCATGTGTGAGTGTATTTGTCTGTCTGTTAGCAAAATACCTCGTAAATTAGTGGATGGATTTTATTAAAACTCTCTCAAAATAGTCACTGGATGTACATCTACAACTGATTAAAGTTTGGACTCAATCCAATTCAAAATGGCCACCACAAATGGTAAACCTTGGCTAACACAATAATGGATGTAACTCAGTCGATTTTACAGATATTGAGCTAAGATTTGGTGTGGTAGTAGCTGAGATTCATCCCCAACACATACTCTAAGCATTACACTTTAGGTGACATCTTTGCTTAAGGTTATGGCATTTACTGTTGGGGTCAACCCTCTCTGTCTGTTAGCAGAATATCTCATTAACCACCAGACAGATTTTAATGAAACTCTCAGAAAGTAATCACCGGATTTACATGTAGAACTCATTAACATTTGACGACAATTTGATTTAAGATGGCCGCCCGCATCTAATCGACCTTAGCAAACAGAAAAATGGCGATAAGCCGGTCAATTTTAAAGCTACTGAGCTGAAGTTTGGTTTGGTGGTAGCTGTGAGTCACTCCCAACACATACTCAGAGTGCTAATAGATCAAACAAGACCTTTGTTTAAAACCTTGGCATACAAAATGCATTCGGTCAAAGAATGCTTCTTTCATACTTTATATAATCTCGTGTTTAGTTTAAGTAAGATTAAACCTGAAACTTGTGTTCCAATATGGTCATTAAAATGGTCAATTTCAAACTTAAGCACGATTTCAAACGTTCCAAGAAGCACTTGTTTAGCACTAACAGTCTGCAGCCTGGGAAGCCTTCCAGTGAAGGCCGATACGTGACACATGCAGGATGTAAACACAGCAGAGATCCTGTGCCTCGGTGCCTTCCTCATACTGTAAGTGACATCGCACACATGTCATCCCCTTCCACTCTTGGCACGCTTCCCTCTGCGCGGGGACAGCGATCTGCCAGGTGCTTTTCAGCAACAAACAGCTCACTGACACACTTTTTTTTTTTTTTTGCGGTTTCTCAAACAACTTGTTGGTTTTGGACTCGCTCGAGGGGAAAAGTATGTGTTGCTGTTTGCCAAGATGCCAGGGAATAATCTCCAACCTGTCTGTGGCTGACACTTTTCCTGCAGGAATTCGCATCAACTTTGTAAATTATTATTATTATTTTATTTTATTTCTTTCGTGCTGGAAAGTTGGATTTCCCCTCCCACCCTGCACCCCCACCTCTCCCCACCACACACACACACACACACACACACACAGCTTATGTTACAACACAGTTTGATCCAGCCTGGGTAAACCTCCAAGAAACCATTCAGCAGTTCTTAGAAATGAAACACTGTCAAAACAATATGAACACATGCACCATTGGTATTTGCGTGTGTTTTCTGAGAGCGTGTAAGGAAGAAATGGGTTGTGTGTGTGTGTGTGTTTGGAGGGACGATAAGAAAGTGATTTTAAAATAACAATGATAGAAATAGAGAGATGAAGCAAAGACATTTATGGGCATGCATCCATTTTTTTTTTTTTCTCCTTTGGAAGCGCGTGGTCACACTTTATCAACATCAGCCTTGGGCATGCTGCCAAAACACACACACACACACACACACACACACACACACACACACACACACACACACACACACACACACACACACACACACACACATACACTAGAACCAAAACACTGGACTGAGCTGCTCTTTTACGAGCCATGTGTGTTCACTTAGTGTTAGGCCTCTTTAAATGTACCGAGTAGGCATTTATCAGCTTAATCGGTGCTTATCTTCATTTAGAAAAACATGCTCCTAAAGCGGTGGTTTGCCTTTTGTTTCTCCTGACAGGTAGGGGGTGGGATTCTGACAGCAGCCTTAGAGAGAAGCAGGAGATCAGGAAGGGTTAATCAGGTTACTCTAAAAAAAATGTAAATTAGTTTCTGTTGTGCCTGAGTCATCGTGAAGGTTGGCTTGTGTCAGCAGCACTTCCACGTTACATCAGAGCAACGAGGAAGTGCTTTCCTTTTCGTTTTCTCTCGTTGCAGGCGGGAGCTGCGTGTCACTTTAAAATTGCAGCTTTGTCTCGTCACTCCTCACATGCTGCGAGGGATGGAAAAATACAGAGCGGATTGTATTTATACAGAACCAAACGCTACCCAGGACCTTTGACATATGCCTGGTGAGATAGATGGTCAGAGTTCCCCCCGCCCTCGGCCTCAGGGATGGAATGGGACCCAGCTTCGAGGCAGGATTTACATCATCCAAACTCTCCCCCCAAAAATCATTTATCATGTCACACTCTCTGCTTAAAAACATATGACGAAGGAATGCATACTGAGAGTCGTCACAGATAATGTTTCAGCCTGAACTGGTTGGCCACGTGACTTGTTGATTTGCGTTTTTTGCAGTTTCTAATTATCGCCTGCTACCATCTGCTCGTGTGTGTGTTTGTGTTCACTTGTAAGTTTGTCTGTAAATTACTGTAACTGATGAGCTGCTGGACAGATTTTCACGAGGCTCCCAGAAAACAATCCATGGATGTGTGTCTAACTCCCTAACCTTTGGACTGAACCTGATTCAAGATGGCTGCCACAGGTAAACAGCCTTAGCTTTAGTCTGTTTGACAGATATTTAGCTAAAGTTTGAAGTGGCAGTAGCTGAGAGTCATCCCCAAATCTACCAAACTGCCCATCAAAGTCAGAATTTCTAACTTGGAAGCGAAGATGTTCCTCACAAACCTCAACTTCGAAATCCAACATGGCTGCCTGGTGCAGTCAAAACCAATTTATTTGCACTTCTGTCAGTTTGTATCTCATTAAATCAGTCGAACACATAGTGCAAATATAAGTGCACATGTTACTGTAGTGCCAGAATGCGTGAAATTAATAGAAATTGTCAGCCTGTGTTGCCAATACAACGCCGAGTCCAAATAAATGAAGATGTGTAAACTGTAAATGAAAATAATGTTTGGTCCAGATTTTCCATGACCCTTCGAGATACAACAGGGAAGCTGCAGAGAGTCCAACCAGTTCCAGGAAGAAGAGCAGAAGTTTCAGTTCTGAGAGCAGTATCAGCCCTCCAGCTCCCAGGCCTGTTTACGGGGACTCGAGCTTCAGTCGCGACCACTGAAGGGTTTTGTGTGTAATACGTGTAACTGCACTTTGGCAAACACAACTTCTTTTTCCCTATTAGTTTTTTGACGTGGCTATTTATATAGTAAACTCTTTTTGTTTTTCTCAGAAACCTAAGCTCCTTGTAAACCTCATTCCTGAAATACACTCATCCTCGAGCGTTGGCATGAGGCCATAATCACAAAATGTTCTCAGTCCTCACTGTAAACCCTTACGAGCAAAGCGTGCTGTGTACCTGAATCAGCCATCATAATTGTAAATACACAGATACATGAGACCACATGGGAGCCCCCGCGTATCCTCTGTGATTGGACAGGAAGTGCACCTCCCCTGAAATCCAATTGGTCTCTGTATGACCCAATAGGACGACAATCTTGATGAGGAGTGGAGCTCCAGGGTTCTGTTTGTACTGTATTTTTACCGTCTCTGTGTGTAATTCACTGTATTTTTTTTTTTTTTTTCCTCTTCTGCATTTTTCCAAAACTCATCCTGCCCAGGGACATTGTCTCTCTGTTTGTTTGTTTTTTAAAAGTCAAAACTATTGTTTAGGTTTTGAGGTAGCCGGAGGAAAACAGAAAAGCAGACGGTGACACGGAGAGGAAGAGTCAGCATGAAGGGAAGCAGAGACTGTGTCAGACCTAATGAAAGCAGAAAGGTGGCTCTTGTAACCAGTTACTGGAATGGTTCTGGCTCTGTGTGCGTGTCTTTTTTCATAAGCTGTAATCGGACAGCAGAAGAGACTTGACACTTGAAACTTTTGACCTCCAGGTTTTGTTTTTAACAGAAAGGGACAGTCAGTAACACTTCTACAAATGAGTCAGAGATAATAATCCTCATTCAGGGGCGCCTCCAGATCGTTTGCAAGGAGGGGCCAGAAGAGGCTAACTGATGGGGTGGCACACAAAAAACAGAACCCAAAACAGACTTTTGACATAATTTAACTCATTATTTAACTCATGCAACATATACTTGGTCACATGTTCTCATATTGAACCATAATAGACCCATTTCTGACGGTCAGCTGTGAAGGAAATGAGCCATAAAGTGCTGTTTTGGTTTTAGATTTCACTCAACAATATGGGCTCAAGGCTCCACGTGTATTCATGCAGTATCATATTTATATTAGGTTTAACAAAAAAGACTGAGAACAAGGGCATGTTTGTGTGTGTAAAAATGAAAATGAAAAGCAATAAATAAATCTTCAACTTGCAGACCCTAAATGACCTTTGAACACACATCCCCAGCAGTGAGACGTAAAAAGATCGTGACACCAGCAAGGAGATAAAACCCGGTGAAAGTTTTAAATTATGACTGGGCACAAGAACAGGACCCTCTGAAACCGGAGGCTCATATTCTAACTTTGACTTCTTGTGTGTGTGTTCTTTTTGCACCCAGGCCTCCATCTGCCATCTGAGAGGAGGACAGAAAATTTGGCAGAGATCTGACATCAGCTGATGGGATTCCTGACTTTAGCCACATGATATAACAGAGATCCCATATCAGCTCATCAACCAGTTGGCTTTTTCTGCCCTGCAGGGGCAACATATCCACATTTAGTTTTTGAAATAAAAAAAAATAAATGTCTTTTTATATTAAAGCAAGATCAGCCAGACATTTTTATCTGGTAATGAAGGCTTCAAGTTTCATTTTAGTGGAATTTAATAAAAACAGGATATTTTTCCTGTCAAAACAAATAGTAAATTTCATATTTACAACATTATTTAGCAAATAAATAAAATAAAACGAAATTTGTACATAGGCTGTGGTTACAATATGTTGCGACATGATGCAATACGACACGACACAATACTATGCGTCGTGATGCGTTGGGATACATTACAATGCAACGCAATATGATGCAAAGTGATACGATGTGAAGCGATACAATATGATACGATATAATACAGTGCAATCTGATACAGTGCAATACAATGGGAAGAGATACGAAGGGAAGCATCATGATTTAAACAGATATGATACGATGCAAAACAATATGATGGGGAAGCAATACGATTTGATGCAATGTGATATAATGCAATACATTACAATATATTTCAGTGCCCCTTTGGAAACTTTGTTTTAGACTCAGCACTGTCCAAAGATAAAACTTCTTAATTTTACAGAAGAGAATTACTTTAAAAAGGTGTGTTTGGGGGATTTTTGTTGAAAACCAACAACAGAAAAGAATTGTTATGAGTATCACTTTAACAGATGCTTTAGAAGCAGGTCTGTTTTGTATATGTGTGTGTGTGTGTGTGTGCAGGTGTGTGTGTGTGTGCAGGTGTGTGTATGTAGCATCTGATAAAGAGTCAATCAACATCTGATTTGCCTCTGATGTCAGCCATATTGCTGGAGTGTGTTACATAAGATGTATTTGAATAGTGTTACTTTGAATAGCGTTATTTGATCATGAAACCTCTTGAAAAGTATGTGCGTGTGCGTGTGTGTGCTAATCTGTGATCGACATTTGTGTGCGTGTGCCAGGTGGATCTGGATATGTATTGTGTGTCGTTGCCAGCAGTGTGTGTACTTTCACTGTGTTCTCAATCACATAACACGCTGTCATGGCGACGCTGCAAACATTTATGTAAACACAAATGTTTTCACTGTCTTCAAGCTGATTTCTGTCAGATAAAGCTCAATTTCGAAAAGTCAAAGCAGATATAAGGTGCCAGATTTATTGTTTTACCACTTCATAATTAAAAGTAATCCTCTTAAATCTTTATCTCTGCCAGCAAACATTTATAACAGGTTTATGACATGATTAAACATCTTACGCCATCGTATTCTGCATTTTTCTGGGATTCAGAAATGTTCGAAGTCTGGTCTACATCGGCGTGATGGATTTTACAAGCAGCAAAAGAGGCAGAACAGGGTACAGGAAGGAAGACAGAGCAGGATAAACACTGAAAGGGTTTCTGAAGTTTAAAATATAAAAGAAACTCTCAGAGTAACAAGAAACATTTTCCACATCATGAACAAAAGTCATACTGTTAGCACACACAGAGACAGTGTTTATGTCAACAGTCCTACTGCCATAAAAAGGAATTAACATTTTTACATGGATGATTTAAGTACCAGTGCTCGATTTTGGCTAAAACGCAAGACAGCGGGGTTCTGGCAGGGCGACGGTAACATAAAATCCATCTTGACGCAGGAGGTGGGTGGGATCAGAGACGACTTGGGGATCTCAAAACAGACTATTTCCATCCCTAGATATGTGAACAGGAAAACCCACACACATGCACAAAATCATCTGTCCCAAAAGAAAATGTACATGCTCTACATAACTGGATGTAAAATGTCCCCTTTTGTGTGGTTTCTGTGGCTGTAAGAACATATTCCTCGCTCCTGTGTTTGAAAAGCGGAAGCAGTGACTCTAAGAGTCGTTGTGAAGATAAAAACTTTTTTGTCTGCAGCCGAAGCAAAACCTGTCATAAAAGGAACACAACGGTCAGGTGTTTGGCTGCTGTCAACCAGAGCCACTGTCATTAAGGAGGTCAGGGGTCAAACCTTCCAGTTTAACCTGGAATAAATCTAAAACCACTGTTCATCAAGTCTGTTGTCGTCCATGGAAGTGAATGTTGTTGGTTTTCTGGACTTTTCAGATGTTACTCTGCTCCAACACACTTTATACAAAGAAATCCATTTCCTCAACAGTATGCTGCAGAGTTCAGGCATCGGTTTAATTCAGCTGTAAAGATGCAGGGAAGCATATAAACCATGCATGGCAGTGTGCCCTGACTGGGGAACGCTGCACGAGCAGTGAAACAGCCAGCAAACCAGGAAATGTAAAGCTCTAGCTTTAGTTTTACACACCACAAAGATGCACCGTGACAAATAAAAGGACCACTTATGGTGCTAAGGCTAAAATGCCATGTTTAAATTCTAGGTCTCAGAGAAAATCTGCTTTGGGTTTCTTCTGTAATTGGGTCTGTTTAGATTTCTTTTGTTTTTGTGTGGAAGTTCTGTTTTGCATTGTCTCCATTACTTCCTGTTTTATTTTGTAGTATTGGTCTTTTGTCACACCTGCACTGGATTTGTAATCAGCACACCAGCTCCTCATGGTAACTATCTCTCATGGTGTATTTATACATATATATATATATTTTCACTTTGTGTCATTTGTGTGCTCTCATTGTCTCATCCTTGTATTCTTGAGTTTAGACCTTGTCTGCCTTAGTTTCTCAACATTTAAAGAGTATTGTCAAGCTGAAAAACAAGCAGTTTAGTTTGACACATTTTCTGCTTAAAGTTTTAATGCCACCAGTCATCATTTAATGAACCACAGTTCTAGTTTTCAACTAAATTCATGAACTGCAATTACAAGTGTTTAAAAGCTAATATTTAACAATAATATATGATATCTAATAATATCTCTTGCTGGCTTTCATAAATCCTGCTCTGAACAGGGTGTATAAATCTCACTTGAGTACTGTTTATAAGGACACTTCTGCAGAAATACTGCTTGGTGTTGCAAAAAGAAAAGACTGGCTAATATTTAAAACAGCTTTTGGTTGTTGATATTAAGAGCTAAACTTGCAGGGACAACAAAATGAACCTTGCAGTCTTCTGTAGGAATTCAACAGAGGGATCCTCAGCATGTATTAGAAGAGGTGTTTTAGGTAATCTAATAACTTGGCTCTGTAGTGGGACTCCAGCTGTAATTAAGCAAACCAGTTTTTGAAGAAAGCTAACAGCAAACTAGCAATAAAAGCACTTTGATCAAAAAGGGGATCGAATTTAGGATGCAGAAGTTTGGCTGCAAATTCTTGATGTTCTGTGGATTGTTGGGTAATTGTCGGATCATCCTGTTGATGCATTTTTAGATAAGGATCCTGGGGAATTTGGAGGCTTTAATCAAAGTAATGAAAGGCCTTGAGGGTTTTAAGTGGGACAGTCAGTTGTAACAAAATATTCACTTTACCTGTCACGCCTCTAACAAAGTACTACTGATGAGTTTAACAATAATACTGTTAGGTGTTAGACTTTGTTTTATTTTGCTTTTTTGCGTGCCCTTTTCTGTTTGTCTTTGTGTGGCATTTTTATTGGTGCAAAAAAAACCATTAACTCATCATTCAGTAGTGCGAGTCTAAATCAGCTAAGCTTTAAAATCCAGTAGCAACGCGGCGATGGTTAACCAACAGGTCCTAACAGTGTTTATGGTTTTAAGGTTATTATTTTTCATTGACCCCAAAAAGGGCAATTTGCCACAGTTTGATCTTGACTTACACATGTATCCAAAGCAAACAAGGCAGGAGGAATGTAGGATGAGGATAGTGGTTTAGGGTGTGTGTGTGTGTGTGTGTGTGTAGGGATTATGCACTGCACTGAAGATGTGTTTTGGATATTTGCCGCAGGGGCTAAAGCTATTGTAAGAGCAGCTGTTTGGAAAAGAACGGGAAGCTCCAGAGACGGAGGAGTGACAGTTCAACTTATTTTTTTATCCTTGTATCGCCCATTCTGAAGTGATGTTTTTTTTGTTTTTTTTTCCCACACATGTTTGGAGTTTAAACCTCCCTCAGGTCTCAGTGACATCACAGGACATTCTTCCCTCCAGCTTCCTGGCTTTTATGGCCCCGGCCTTCATCGCTGGCCACAACACACACTTCCTGTGACTGCGTCTGTGGCTTATGCCACTTCCCGAGTTCCACAAATTCTGTGCCAAACCCCTGCATCACAACGCAGTCAAAGAGACAAACGGGAGTTGAAAAAAATGTTCCAAAAATATCCGACTTTGAAACCAGAACGTGGTCACATCTGATTACTGATCAAACTGGGAAAGTTTGTCGTAAAACTAATGGCAAACTTCCATTTAACTGTAATTTCTCCTACTTTAAATTCTCAGTAAATATTACACACCTATCTTAATCAGTTTTGCGGCTTGCTCAGATTCAGCTTCCCAAACCAAAGCCACTCTGGAAGGAGTTTTCGTAACAACGATTTGAAACAATGATGTCGGATTAAACTTGCTGGAACATCCATTCCTGAGCAGACAATCTGTTTTGGCTGTTTCCCAGTTCTGAATAATCTCCAGAATGACATGGGTTGACAACCCTTTCCAGATTAATGAACACCGACAATTGCTTCTTTACTTTCTTTACCATTATAATTAAGGTTTTCCTGGTTTGACTCTGAGTAAGCAGACGGTTGATTGCTTCAGACAATCAAACGGCCACTTCTGCTGGAGCAGCGCACACTTACTGATGATCAGTCATCTAGCGCAGCTGATTAGACGCATTTGGATGATACTTGGCTTTTAAGTCTAATAGGAGGAGTATAAGAAGCCATTTCAAAATGATAGTTCGTATACATTTGTTAGGTTATGAAACAGTCCAATCGGCTGTGTGCTCTGGTTAGCCTAGTTTACCTCATTTTCAGATTTGATGAAGTCCGTATTTATTTTGATTTCAGATTCACATTTTTGTTTCCTGTTCTTTTTTTGGAGGAATTACTTCTGCACCCTGTGTGCTTTTTTAACCTTTCACATATCAAAACTTTCAGCTCATTCAGGACGGGTGCTGGGATTTTTTGGTTTTTCATAACATTTACATTTTTTAAAAATATGCAGCTTTATTTCCAGATATTTTCCCATGGAAATACATGAAGATCTTTTCAGTCCCATCCTTCACTGTTCTATTTAAAATCTGCTTCAACATACTACCTGTACTTTTGTCTTTTTGATGCGTCTTTAAATTTTTAGCTGGCATTTTGCAGCTTTTACTTTTAGCTACCATTCTGCTCCTCTCAGATTTTAGTCTTTTGATACTTTTAGCTAACCTTTTTCCACTTTTAGCTTTAGCTATCTTTTAGCTACTCTTTTGCTATAATTTGCTTTTAGCTTTTAGCTAGTGTTTTGCTGCTTTTGGCTCATAGCTAGTCTTTTGCTTATTTTAGCTGTCAGCTAATGTTCTGCTTCTTTGAGCTTTAACAACTGCGAAGAAAATGCAATTACTCGACTTCCATACAGAGCCCTGAAACATAAAATCGTAACTGAAATCAATTGTAGTTACAGATACAGCATAAACACTAACAGTTTAATTTCCTTTTAAGCTTTTTTTTTTTTTAAATTGGCATGTGACAGCTGGAAATTTACAGAAGCCAAAGGTTTTATGAATGTTACCTGAGGCTGAGTGCCTGCTCAACCAGTCAGACATGACCAACCATGTGACGGGGTCAATGTCTGCTTCTTTCTGGGTCTGACTTGTGTGTGCATGCGAGGGGGGAAAAGAAGGGAAGTAAATATGTTGAAAACTAATCTTTGACAAGACGTTGGGAGGTATTTGCATCAGAACAGAACATGCAGAGCTCAGGGTGCATCTGTAGCTGTAGGTAAAGATGTGCGATTACTCGTCAGCTATCACGCACACAAGGATGGATCTGGGAGAAAAAGCCTTCACACGGCATGTGGAGACATGTCCCCTCGTTTCAAATCCGATTTAAAAGCTGTCACAGAGTCAAGTTAATTCTTAAAATTCCTTCCTGTATTAACCCTTTTAAGCCTTGACCCATATTTATGCTACTCTAACTGGCTGATATTTGCTGAAAAATAACAAGCACAAGAAATATATAATATCAAAGAATAGATTTTTCTCTCCAGGCATCAGTGTTTTTGTGTCTGTGTGTTCAGGTTCTGTCTGTTAGCAAACTATCACCACTAGACGGATTTTAATAAAACTTTCAGGAAGAAGTACGTGTTGAAGCCAACCCATTTCAAGATGGCTGCCACAGCTCACTGACCTTAAAAACACAAAAATGTTGATTATTTATTCAATTGTACAGGTATTAAGCTAAAACTCGGCATGGTAGTCGCTGAGAGTCATTCCCAGCCCGTACTTTGAGCATGAGCTCTCACAATATTGTGTGAAAACATTATTTTTAAAGTTTGAACAAAGCGGCTATAATCATTCAGCATAAGCATATTCAGTCCAGTAAGGAATTCTAGCCCTTTAACATGATTTTGTCTTAAATTCTTTGTTTCCTCATTATTTCCTAATTGTCCCGTTTTATGCAGCAGTTTTAATTTTCATCCCGTCTGTTGGTCTGCAATAGGGTCCTGAAAAACAACTGCAGTGTTGAATTATTATTAATAATGAACTAACTTGCAGCATTTCAGTGACTGTGAAGACACAATAATCACATTTCTTATAAAGACCTACTTCCAGGTGGCTCTGTTTGTTGTGTGGTTTATTACTGTGGCTTTTTTTTTGTTCCCGATGGCTGTGATTCTGAGTAGAAATATGGCTGGCTGCTCATGAGAGTTCATTGATGTTTGTTTTTATTGTAAAGCTCAGAGTTTCTGCGGTTGATTTCAACTTAAGGACATTCCTGAATGGGCAACACACACTTATAGTGCCGTCAGTCTGGCTATTTATTCACGTCCGCAGAGGTTCATAAATAAGATGTATATATTTGCACAGAACAGTCTTACATACACTGAACACTGGGAGGAAAAAAAAAATGGGCCTGGTCATGGGAAATATATTACATCTGGGAGCGCTCCTCTGTGTTTCATACGGCTCACAGTGGAAGTCATTTTCTGCTTTTGTGGTTTTAGGAACTTCATGACCAGTTTTCTTCTAATTATCATCAGTATACGGTGACTTTTTAATCTTAAGTCAAAAAGACATTAGGTGCTTTTTAGAAAAAAAAAAAAAACAGAAGCAGAACATTATATAAACATAATTTTTATGCCATAATCTGCATTTAACAAACAGGTTATTAATCAGGAGTGAAAGAAGAAGTTGTGTCCCACAAAGAGAACAATTAATAATGGTTTTGTTTCACAGTTCGGATGATCTCATGGTGATGAAGTCAACAACAGTCCTGTTGGCACCACAGAGGTTTCATTGATGAAGATGGGATGAGGTAAGACTGAACCTCTGCCTCACACACTCCTACCTGATCCCACTTTAAAGCACTTACTACAATTGTGTATTTGTAAAGAATCAAAGTATCAACACAAGTGGTCCTATTTTTTTCTTACTGACAGAGACAACACCTTTTCAGAGTATTTCTTTCAGTACTTTGAACTGTTTTACACGTGATACATGTTATAAAGTGTAGTGACATATAAGAATGAGGTTTTTAGGACTGAAATGTACCATATCATACATTTGTAATAGTACTACAGCCATTTTCAGAGTTTATGCATTTATTTCAGATTTTTTTTTTGTGACTTGGTTGGATTTTCATTTTGAAAATGCAAGAAAACCTCACCAGCTGCCAATCCTTTGCACTTATTTATGAGTTCAAGTATGTTTTCAAGATCTTATGACCCAAATGAATTACAGGAAGAGTAATGTTCAAAATGAGAACAACTTCTAGGAAAAGTCTGCCAAAAGGAAACCAGTTGCAAATTTGTTCGAAGGGGTGAAATGTTAATGAAATGTTAATTTCACCCTTGAAGTGCAGCTTTACCAGTTATGATAAAATGCTTTGATGCAGGAATTCTTCTTTTATTTGACTGGAAGTGATAAAGACCGCAGAAATAAAGGTTCTCAAGGCGCAATGTTCGGGGCACCAATGTTTTATTGTTTTGTTGCACAACCAGCCACGTCAGACGTCTAATTCTGTTCCTATATAAAACAGAAAACCACCATTTTCTCCTACATTTGAATTTGATTGCATTCCTGGTTGTTACTTTTACTGGTCTGACTAAATGTGACCCAAAACCAAATATTTCAAAACACGCAAAATATGACTAAACTAACATATTTACTTTCACTCCTACTTGCACACACGCGCACACACACACATGTTGACATCCATACACACACAGAAGGCTGAGCAGAAACATTCACCTCTGGGTTTATTCACCACACACACACACACACACATTTATTGTTTATCTGGTGAACTGACTGTCATGTTAAAGGGCAAGGAAAAACAGAAAAACAGAAAGAGGTCTGTGTTTACATTTGCGTCACCTTACACACACACACAAACACACACACGCACATACGCGGGCACACACGCACACACTACACTTCATACATCCACAAATCCCTGTTATTCTTTCATATTTTCACTTTCACCTCTCTTAAAGCAGCAGATCAACATTTATGACGACTCTGTTCGTCCCCTTTTTTTCCTCCAAGTTAGGTCTATGACACTCCTAAATCACACAAACCTCCCGAGGACTGTCCATGACGTGATGCGTGTTGTGTATTGCAGTTGGATTCTTTCCAAGCCAAAGCTTACAACAACCCGGAGCTCTGTGAGATGATTTTAAAGGCCATTCAAACATGACAGGACACGCAACGTTCAGTTGTCTAGAAGTCGAGTTTACCTCGACAAATTCTAAGCAAAAACTATTAAAAAGCAGCTTATACTTTTTATGAGAGGGGTGTGAGGCCTGGGAGAAGAATGGCAATGTTATGGGCCTGGTGTGTGTTTGTGATTTATCTGTGTGTGTGCATGAATGCTGGAGATTTGGTGCAGAAGAGTGGGTTTCCTGCAGTTTGCTGGCAAAAGTACGGTTGAAGAAGAAAAGTGCTGCTTAATTTCTTTCAAATGATACTTTTGAGTCAATTTGACAACACTGTCATGAATTATGTCAGGCAGAGAGGAGAAAGCTACAAGCAGAGGTGCAAAGTTATGAACTGAGAGGAAGTAGAGGCTGTATTGACAATAATCAGGGTTTAAAACTGTTCTGTTTTATTGCGACAATATAATTGTGAGTTTATAATGAAGAGACAACATGAGAGAGGGGCCGTGTGTGTGAGTCTTTGCTGATTTAATTGTTTATATCTGAGGGGATTCAGGTTCCATCTGGGATCAGTCATCGTGCATTTTTACCCATTTCACTCACACACACCACAAACGGACGTGCACACGCGCTCAAATTTGCAGCTCCTTCGAAGCTGCTTTAGATTCACGCTGCGTCAGCTGTCATTTCCCCTCTCGAAATGAAAAGAAAACACAAGAATCCCCCCCTGGACAGAGAAAAGAGGAAGAAGAAGGAAGAAGAGATTTCAAAAGAGCGTAGGGAGGAGGAGGATGACCTTTGGTTAAAATCTGGTAAAAAAAAAAATCAAGGCTAAAGAATAAAAGACAGAAAGTAATAAAAACAAAAATGCACTTTTTAATTCAATGCACGCAAAAATGACCAAATGATGTAATCGTGCATCTCATGTTTGTCTCAGATTATGGAGATTTTAGACTGAGGCAGGCTGTCGTAAACACAGTTTATGTGCTCATGTTTAATATTGACAATAACATTTCTTTTCTTTTATCAAATCACTGCAGGGGAGATAAACCATAAAATGTGTCATCAGGCGTGTTTTTCATACCAGTTCATTCAAACAACCACACCTTTTCCCAGATGGCGACAGGCATTTTCACTTTAATCGGGCCTTATTAGGTTAAAAGAATCTGAGGTTTTGAAAATGTAATTTAGTCCCTACATCTGAAACAATGACTAACATATGATGTTTTCCCTACAACTGTCCTGACCTGATCATGTTTCAGCAGGTTTTTCGACGTGCATTTTGTATTGAGGTTCAACATTGTTTTACCACACATGCCGCTGCAACAACACCTGTGTGACACATTTGGACAAAGAAACAACGCTACACGCCCGTTTCCCAACAGCCAGTGTTTACGGCAGCTGTTTAAAAGTCCCACGCCGTTTAAAGAGTCGACTCGTTTGGCTCCCAGATGAAAGTTTCCAGAATCGCAAACACACACCTTCTTGTATGTCGCACGCACTCTCAGAATGTAGCATCGGCCGCGCAGGGGGACAAGAGGAGGTTACACGCACACACACACACACACACACACAGTGATGGTGGTGAAATAGATATGCTAATCAAGTGAACGAACTGCAACAATACACTCATCTTGGATATGAACATTGATTTTTTTTGTTTTGGTTTTTTTTGCTCTAATGTTGCAGATTTGCCCCACAGCAGCTCTCCCTTTTTATTCGTCTGACAAAGTCACTTTAAAACCAGCTCAGACTTGCCCACGTTTGATAAATGACTTCACGTGTCTCTGGCTGTCAAACTTGAAGGGCTGCTGTGATTTCAACTGTCATTTCTTTGCTCTTTACACATTGGCAGGAACTGTACACTCGCTCCGAACTACTGGGTACTTGAGATTTTTTAGGATTAGATCAATTCAGGGAACTCCCTCAGGTACAGAGGGGTAACATACGTTCAAGATGTCCCCGTCCTGGACTGATCTGAGCACGTTTCTCTGTATTCAAATTCACCTCGTAAGGCCTTTGCCCCCTGAGCACAGGCTGACATTCATCCAAATAATGTTGTATAAAGGGTGTTAAAAGCTCTTGAGGAGTCAAACCCAATATGAACCAATCACAGTAAAGTTAAATCAGTTATTTTTAACAAATGTTTCCCGAACATGACAGAAGCTATTTATGCCATAACTGCACTCTGACTGGTTGAACGTATCGTTTCAGCCCTGGAGCTATTCTCTGACTGTCATTTTTACCATAAAATACTGACATTTCTCTGCAGTTTAGCCATGGGTATGTGGTGTTTGTGCCTCTTTTTTTGTTGAAAATTCTCATTCTGAGTCATGCACTGAACCAGCCAAGCCAATAAAAACTCTCCATTATAGGTAAAAATGCTGAGTAATGTGACAGCAAGCCAGCTGGTTAATAGCAGTCAAGTCATATTTCCTGCGTCACATATCAGCTCCACGAACGCTGGGTTTCATTATGGAGCCTCTGCTTCTTTTTTTTTTCAAATGCTAATGATACTGCTGTTATAGACTTGTTTTTAGGTTTGTATTCTTGTGGCGGTGTTTCTTGTGGATGTCTTGATGGTGTACTTAATGAAAAACTGGACTTTCAGCAAGGGTAAAGAAAACAGAACTGAGAGAACAGCAGCAAGAAGTCACATTTCAGGAACTCGGTCGCGCTGCGTGAAGTGATAGATTTAGTTTTTGTACTGATACAAAAGTTTTGCTGTGAGATTTGGTCACACAAACAGATTCAGGGTTAAAGCCCAGTTAGTTATTAAGTCAAGAACTCCATTCTGCAAAATCATGAAGAATAAATTATTGCAAAAGGGTCTATCAGTAAAGCTCTTTAAACTGAACCACCGTCACCAGAAAAAAGCACATTTTTTGTCTGGATCAAAGCAAAAATTTCAGATGAAGCATCTAAACTGTTTACCAGAGAGTTGGTTCCTTTTCTTTCTTTGAAACATGACTGTAATGCTTCGAAAGGCTGTGCGATTCCTTCAAACAGCGCTCCGCACCCTGCTGCAGAGCTCTATTCACAGGGAGTGACTTAGAGGTGCAAAGCCCTCGCACCATGGAAATAGATTCGCCACGATAGCTGCACTGAGACGGCACATAAAAAAAAAAAAGCTCATAAACCAGATTTCAGCAAATGAAGCCACGCTGGAAGTGTTTTGGATTTTGGAAAATAGCTCCCGAGCTCAGAAGCTTGTTTAACATGGAGATTGTTATGGATGACAAACAGTCTGGCTTTGGAATATGCAACCAAAGTCATAAAACCTGTCGACGTTTTAATTATTGTGCAATAAAAAAATTATTGTGTGGGAGGTTAAAATTCTGAGACAAACAGCATCTAATCTCAGTGAGAGGTTGGGTGAAGAATCCTACTTTTCTCAGCCTTTTCCCCTTCCTCATGGCTTTATCTGCAACATTTGCTGCACCATCTTATAACAGAAACACAGCAGCCACTGTCTGCTTGTTAAAACACATAAATGAGATGCGTAGCTGCAGTATCATACACATTATTACAAGTCGGCGCTGGCACAGTTTCTAGGATGTATGTCTTAGCGAGGCACTCATGCCCACTCCCACATGCATACTTTCTATTTTGGTTGTGATCGTATACTTTACTCTTTATATCTGTCAGCTTAGAATAAAGTCACAAGGATTGAAATGGAGAAATGTTTTTATTCAGAGAATACTTTGGGTTTTTACAGCGGCAGATTAAGGCCAAATGCTGCCACAGGATCTCAGTTTATCTGAGCTCAGAGGCTTCTTTTGTTTTCCTGCTGATGCTGCGTTGTTTTTACACACGTTGGTTACTCATTGTTAAAATTTTGTTGATTCTGTTTTGTTTTCTACCCGGTTTCCTGTTTTGTTTTGTTTTACTTTGCAGACTTGGACACATTTATTTCCTGTTTTTTGCTCACACCTGGTTTGAGTTTGCAATCAGCACACCTGCGACAAAACCATCATCACCCACTTCTTGCCTTTTAGTAATGAGCGAGAATGAGCTCATTTTAAAAGGATAATACTTTAGAGCAGACCGTATGTCACGTGTTGCATTTACTGACTGAAACTTTAGTCACAGATGAAGCAAACATTGTTTATTTTACCCTGAAAAGTATTATAGTTTTACATAACACCATGTTTCTTTAAAGAAGACTTGAATAAGATTATAAATTTAGTTCAAAAAAATTATTATTTTTGGACTAGACGTGTCATTTCTTGCCATCTATTTCTGTCTACCTTGCCTTTTTTTGTTATTTGGAGCACAAAGATAAGAGAATCTCTGCCACTGAGGGGGAAAAAATTGCAAATTTGCAGAAAATCTAACCTTACAATCAGTTTTAACTGCAAATTTTCAATAAATGTTTGTAATTGGATGTTTAGAAAGGCTCACAAATCAGAAACGTTCCAGTTTAGAGAAATATGGGATTTTAAACAGGAAGCTGAAACCCTGATATAAATTTATGAGCTCTGACTTTAAGTGCAGTTTAGATGTGTACAGAAATCTGATATTAACAAATGTGAGATAGAAGCACTGGCTCAGGTAGCTTTTTGTTAGAATCAGTTTCTTTCATATAAAATTACAGCTGGTCTGACTTTTTTCACATTTATATCTTATTTAGGCAGATCTAAGTAACGATTCTTTATCTCACCTCATTAAAAATACCAGCTTGTGACATTTGTGAGCGAGCTCTTACAGTAGAAGAAACCAGCAAACAGGGTGGTATTTAATCTAGAATATATATTTTAGGTCTAAAGCAAATATGTTTTTACGTGTCATCATCTTTTATCTACATCTCACCCAAACCATGACTTAAATCTTATTCTAAACGTGTTTTTTTTAAGTTTAAAAAAATAACTGTTTTAACCATAACAAGCAACACAAAAAGACAGCACGGACCCTGTTGAAAATGCTGTAAGTTTGTCAAGTTTTCAACCCAACAATGACCTCCCTTTCCTCTGCGTTCACTTGTGTCTGTTCCTCCGAGCCACAGTTACATTAGATGACTGTATTAGTCTTGGCGCCCAGGTTCTAATTGATATTTGATGGATGTTGTGATCACGACTTCGTCTTGAAATAGACCCAGCCTAACCCAGAGAGCCAAACAGCAACCTTCTGATCCTCGGCTCTCACAGCAGCAACACATACCACAGCTCTGTGGCACGGCCAAGGCAGGAGCAGTGATTCAGAGGAGCCAACAGACCAGGAGATGAAAGGAAAGAGGGAATAGGTAGGTGTCCGGTTTGGGTTTACTGACCTGCAGAGGGCCGCTGGCTGGCATGGTGGATCTGAGCGATGTCAGGTCCATGTCTCGGCCCTGCTCCCCTCTCTCCGTCTTCCCGAGTCCCTGCATAATTAGGCCCGAAGCGAGCAATCAAGCCTTCGCAGCAGTGAAAATGCAAATGCGAGGACGGCGGAGGTCGATATGAGAGGAAGTTCCCCTACACATCAGGCACCAAGTGCCAGGCAAGGACGGTGAGGACAACAGAGGGACAGACAAATGACCCATTCACTCCATGCTGGTCTCCTCCTCTCACTGTCCACTCTGTCCACTCTTCCAGTCATTCCCTGACTGTTTTTTTTTTTGTTATTAGAATCCTGGGAATCCAGACTAATCATCTTATTTAATAAACACCCCAGGAAAAATACTGACCAAATCCAAATTTCTGATTGTGATGATTTCAAAAGTTAGCGATTTCAAAACATATAAATTGTCTTTTTAAATAAGAATGTATTTGTCTACAAAGAATATCATAAATTCTAAATGGAGTGGTATGCAGCAAACTTTGTCAGATGTTCCAGTGTAAAACAGGCACAAGACTGCTGAGATATTTTGCTAACAGACAGACAATAACATTATCACATTGCCTTTCCCTTTGGGTGGTGATAATTATCACCTCCATATCAAAAATTAAATGAGGTTAAATTCCTTTGCTTCACTTTAGCAAAAATATAAAAATCTGCCATGTTACCATTTTTTTATCTAATAATGCGTACGCTTCAACACACACCCATGAACTCTCATATTCTCCATGCAGAACTTGTTTGGTTTCTGTAGTTTTGCACAGACTTCCTCGCTGCCGTCTTTCAAGGATTTGGTTTTAAGGCTGCTGTTCATGAGCCAGTAGTAGCCCGTTTGACCCGTGTGCATGTTACTGGACTGAATAGATTCCAAGTTAATCCTAAAATTAGAGGTTAAACCCAAACTTTCCCGCCCACAGATATTCTTCTGTTCCTAGAAACTGACGTTTTGCATAAGCCATCTCAATAATCAGCCAAACCTCTGTCTTTGTATCCTAAAAAAGGAGAGCATTAAGGGCATGACATTTTTAGTTCCTTCACAAAAAGATAACTCCTAATGCAGACAAGTTGGAGTTGTGTAATTGTGTTTATTTAACTCAAGACTTACAGCGTGGTGTTTCTGACAGGTGGATAAATCCTGCTTTGGCATTAGTAACCTTTAGGTAAATACAGTAAAAGCAAAGATAGAAGGTTGTGGTTTGAAAAGGGAGTGTGTTAACAGACTCCTGTGTGTTTATGTGTGGAGCACTGTGCAAACGCCGCTCCTCATTTTTTTTTTTTTTTTGCTATTTCACTTTCGAGGAGCCAGCCAAACTATTTTCTGTTCTTTCAAAGTGATCTTGAGCAATAATTTTCAAGGATTTCTCAAAGTGTTTCAGCAAATCTTTTAGGGCCACTTGCTGTTAGTTAGACACTTTATTTGCTCTTCTCTTGTAGCAAATTGTCACGTTTCAGGCAGAGAAGGACACGGGGACTGAGCAACCAGTTCAGAACGAGTGAAGCCTTTATTGGGCACAAAGTTCAGGTCAAACGAGCCAGGGTCAGTTCCAGATGAGGTCAGCAGAGTACTCGGGGTCAGACAGTCAGGGGTTCAGGGCGAGGAGGAACAGATCTAGGGTCAGACAGGCGACAGATCCAAAACCAGGGAATCCAAATCCAGGTGGGGGGAGGACTTGATCAGGATGGGACCAGCTGGGGGGAGAGGGTGAGACTGGTATGAAAGGAGAACAGACAGGTTAGTGGCAGAACAAAATCACACGAGCTCTTACTGGGGTCTTGAAAGTGTTACCACATAGGGTTTCACACCAATCTGACACTGTGCAGATGGAGAACCTGCCCTTAAATAGCAGCAGCTGGTGATTGCGGGGATGATGGACAGGTGTAAGTGGTCACAACTCGTCAGAAGCTGTGACACAAAAACACAGAATTTATTCACATTTCTCTAAAAGCATCTCCAAAACATCCAATGATGACGTCGTTGGACTTCCCCCCAAACAAGGTGATTCTTCAGAAGCTATAAACCAAAAAGCTCGGCACATTAAGATGTGCAAGGAATGGTAAAATAAAACTTTCAGTGAACTGGACAAAGGGAAGGTCAAAAGAAGCCGATCTAGAAAACAATTATGTGTAGCAGATAGATTTTAGCTCAAAGTTATTTATTTAAAAAAAAGGTTTATAAAAAAATCATCCAAGACTTGAGTGAGGCATCTTCCTTCAGTTTATCTTTTACTGTGGACCATTAGAACTGGTCTTAATGGAAATGTAGTAACTAAAAAGCTAATCCAGAGAAGGGAAAACAGAAAAAAAAGTCAGGAAACCAGAAGCAACAGGTCTTGTGGAGGGAATCATTTTTTGGTTAAATGATCTTTAATATGAAAGAGCTCAGAAAAAGAGGCACAACAGTTAGTGTCTTTATGCATCTATAAAACACGGCGGTGGCACTGTCACGGTTTGTGGCAGCATTTCAGCTTGTGGTGTTAAAAACTGGTACATTTTCAGTAGGACAGTGAACCTCAAATCCTTCCTGCACTGAAAAGAAAATGAAGAACTATCAGTCATGGGTTGAACCCACAGCTTTGAAAAGCCCAATAAAAATCATGAAGAACCATCACTAAGCAGCTCTTAAAAAATAAAAAATAAAAACTTTGCTAATTGTGAGATTCAGATATGTACAGTAACAAACTGGGCTCAGGCTTGAAGTTCAAGGGAAATTTGGGATAAAGAGCTACAGTGTATGAATAAAACGGACAGGATTTGACTTGATAGGAAACCCTGAGAAACACTGTAATGCCCCCGAAAGGGAACTGACTTTCATTTGTATATAAATCTTTTATATGTTCTTAGCAATATGGTGTTGCAGTTGTATTTTGCCCTTAGTCATTTTAATCAATTAAAAGAAGAAAAAAAAACATGAATCATGCTGTTTGTGAAGATGAAAGCAGTAAACAGTCCTTCTCACAGAAAATTACTGTGGAGAGATCAGTCATAAAGTGGACCAGTGTTGCCTGGACTGATGTGGGCTTTTTTAACTTCTCTGATAACATCTGCAGACAGAAAACAAGAAATGTGGAGTTAGGTTGAAAGCAGTTCCTTTGCTTTTATAAGCATTAATAGCCATGTTAGTTTTCTTTCCTCACCGTCTCGTCTTTTCAGGCCTGTACTTCTCTGCCAGCTGCCAGCTTCTGAGCAGACAGGAACTGTGAGCCAGACAGCTGCTCTGTCTGAAATAGATTATTGTAAATATAGTCAAATTTACCAACAGGTCCAGACTTTATTTGGGTCCAGATATGGACCTTGGTCCACCATTTGAGGACCCTAGCCTGTAAGATCTTTAGTCGGTGACAATGTTAAAGAGAAGGTGTACAAATCTGACCACTATCAGATAAGTATTTGAGAGGTTCTTGGTTGTATGAAGGCATAAAGTTGTTTTTTAATTAATGACACTGAAATGACATCTTTTTTTAAAATACTTTTTGAAGAAATCTCTTATTAAAAAAGAGAAGTCCCTGTGAGATTCCTTACAATCCCATATATTTGTTGTTCTGTTCATTAAATGATAGAGAGAAGTGGCATATTCACTTCAGGAAGAAGAAACTTGACAGAACGTGATTAAAGCAGGAAACCTAAACATGCAAAATTTTTTTTGTGATATCATCTAGTGACCTGTAGCAACTTTCCTTGCAGGCGTTTCCAATGAAAACAGTTGCCAGCACGGACAAGTGCCAACAAGAAATGAGAATCTTTTATTATCCATACATTTCAGTTTGAATTCCAGGAACCTTCTGCATAAATTTCATAAGAATTTTAACAAACGGTGTTCTTTTTATGCTAACAGTCTGCATTATGTGGCCGAAAAACTTGGCGAATGTTGACATAGAGCATTCTCTGGAGGTCTCAAAACCATGAACTCAGAAGATGCCATGAACTTGAGGTCAAAGCTTGTGTGATGTTAAATTGATCATAAGCAGCAGTTTGCAGAGGTCCAATGGGTCTCTCTGTGGGCAGCACTGAGGATGACATGCGCTACACCCATTCAAAAGGCGGAGCTAACAGACAAAGAAGACAAGTAGGAGTATGAGCAGAAGAAGAAAAACACACAACATCTTGGTTTGAATTTACCTTTCAAGGGGACACACCATCGATATAAAGATGGATGTACTGTTGATACAGAAGTCCCGCCCACAAACCCTCCCAACTCGCTGAGAGGCTGCCGCATTGTCAGCCACGGCGTGACATGACACTTTTACAAGCCTCAAATGAAACTAAACTATTTTAAAAATTCAGATTCGAACATACAGCAGCGACATGAGAACTACATGAACCAACAAAATTCAACACCTGAAAAACATTACCTTAAGTGTATTTTTGGTGCCTTAATTCTTTACATGGAGGGGCAGCAAATTGTGACTACAGCCAGCCACTAGGGGGCACTTGTCCTTTATGGCTTCAACTTCTTGCTTCCATTCCTGTTTATGGTTTGAATATAAGCTTGTTGAGCTCTGTCAAAAAGATAACAAAAGGTCATTGTCTGGTCCTGTTGGGCTGGAGTGTAAAAGTACAGGCAAACCCAAAATTACAAACAAGTTTGACAACTTTCCAACAGCTTTGTGGACCAGAAAATGATGCAGAAAACCAAATACTGATTAAAGCATTTCTTGCTTTGAAAGTGCTAAAATTAGACTCCAGATCAGCTGTGCCAACATGTGTGCTGTGCACTCCGTCTTTGTCAGTCTGCCTCTGTTTGTGCAAGCAGTCTTTGTGTCTTGGTTGTTGCTCTCATTCAGTGCCTCTTTCTCTCCCGTACAAAGAGAGGGCTTCAGCAGCTGAGTGCCAGGCAGCGCTGACCTCTCACTTTTAGCCTCTTTGTCATGAACAGACAAACACACTCTGCCCAGACAGTGCCAGTCTCTCCTTCGACCATAAAAGGACCTTTATGTAAAGTGTTTTCGGGTCGTGCTTTGATTAATTCAGACATGACTTTGCTTTAATTCGATTTTAACATTTAAATAGGTGTAATCTTAAAATTAGGGCTTTCTTGTGTTTTTTTTTGCCACAAATGGCAAAAGGGTTTTTACACACACACATACACACACAGATTGCCTCTACACAGAAGCCACTTCAATGTTTACGGAGCGAATTTACATCTAACCTTCTGATGGCAGCTGATAAGATCCTGTGTACATCAGCAGATGAAAACATCCCCGTCATACTCGTGGTTTCGTGCAGGTATACCTGCAGCCGGACACCTCGGGATGAGGGCGTAACTGATCAAAGCGATAGTCTGCAGAACAGGTGTTCACACACTTTCATCTTTCACCTATTTGGTGTGTGTGTGTGTGGTCGTCTTTTAAAATTCCAAATAGGCAGATCTAAAGACAGCGTTAGATCTCTTTGTTCTAGGCTGGTGTAGAAATACGGTAAACTACAAGAAACAAGAGCCGTGTAATCTTCCAATTTTGGAGGCACCTTTTTTATTTCTTTTATTGCTGTAGTTACTTTATAAAACTGTCACTAAACAATCAGTAGGTTTTCTTGTGTAGTATTAATATATTGAGTGGTTTAAACACTATTTTTGTTTTATTGTGTTCTTGATTGCTTAAAATTTTTGACATCCTGATACATAAAAATTTATTTTTGTTAGATTTTTTAAAAATGGCTATTTCAGTATTGTGTTATTGGTACATTTCAGGTGCATTTGTTCAAAATGTTTTTATAAAAAAAGCCAAATACCTCAAATAATTTACTTAGCATACATTTCACATCTATATTGCTAAATAAGCCACATCTAAAGTTAGCTGAAAAAAACTTATTAAACAAGACCAGACTTAAGTCTACAAAATTGATGATAAATTATACGAATAGTACATTCAGAGCAGAATTATTATCATGATTAGGCTAATTAGCACAGCATCATCTGGACACGTTTAGCATAATTTTAAGGTAAACGTAGCTAATGAAACTAGCTGTTGAACTATTTTCAACATATTGCCTTCATTCTGAGGTCTCAATACAAGCTGAAACTTGTGTTGTGTGGGAGAAATGAACAACCTGTATAACATTTTATTTCATTTTGGAAAAATTCATGGAGCAATGAATGTGCGTGTCTTGATATAAAACGCAAAAGGGTTTGATACAACAGAGTTTGATAGTGAACGCCTCAGACTGTGATATGACATGTAAAAGCAAGAAGAAGTTATGTCCTAAAGGGCCTCTCATACGGGGAGGTTGCATTTGAAAGCCCAATAAAGCAGACCGGTTTTGTAAGTTGTCAGTTATTGTCAAAACAATTGTTGCCATCTTATTACCTTCGTTTTCAACCCAAATTTTTTTTTCAAGCCCCGTGGAAAATGCATTCATTTTCCTTATTATGTTTGACCTCAAAACCTATTAACCTTCTTTTAACAAACAACTTAAATGGTTGTGACACACCTTGATAAATCAGGACTGTCGCGCTCCAAAATGGGGCCAGCGTGGAACACAATCAGTGTCTCTGCCCTCAATCCTGAATGCATCCATTGTACTCTTTTAGATAAAGACTAGCTTTCCAAACGATGAAGATAGAGCATTTATGGAGGTGCTCGAAATTAAATTTGAATGATCCAGCCCTGACAGGATGATAGACCTGGTTGAGGAGCGTGTGATTCATCAGGCCCCAGGCATGAATCACCCTCTCGTGGATTGAAAACACGAAAAAAAAAATTTGCTTTTCATTGAAAATAATGCAGTTTTCAGCGTAAAATAATAATAACAACCATGTCCTGTTTTTTTAAACACGCAGTCACTGCAGTTCAAGTTGTTTTTTTGGATTTGTGACTTATTTTTCCATTTGGATTAAAAAAAAATAAGTCTAAGATAAAAATTTCTGACAACTGGAAAATGAAGCGTACCAAACTTTGTTAGGAAAACTTATATAGTTATTGAGACTTTTATCTTGCAGTTTCTGTGCCAACATAGCACATGTAGTCTACCACAATTCAGCTGCCCAGCAAGCAATCAGTAACGCTTTTTCCAGCCACACTTGCCCTATTTAGTATTTTATTATGACTGTTCAATTTTCAACAAATATTGCCCTAGAAATGCTTTCCAGGTTCCTGCAGTTGGATTTTGTTGTGAAAAAAACAGCAATTTAGGAGATTTAAAAGAGCAACTTTTGACAAAATTGATTGATATTGACATTTTATGTCCCAAGCACCACTTCAGCTCCTCTTACATCCCTAACGATCCCTGGGAAGGATTTTTACAAATGAAATTATCATTATTTTGTCACTCAGGCAGGCAAATATAATAAAATGGAGCAAGTTGGAAACACTTTCAAAGAAAGCTATTTTTAAATGAACGAGATCAAAGTAAGTAATCATCAGCTTTGGCTTTTACATATCACTTGTCATATTTAATCTGTTCTCTTCTCCCCAGTCAGATATGTGTTCCCTTTCCAGTTACTTAAAAAAAAAAAATCTGTGTCATATTTAATCTTCTCCTCTGTCTGCAGGGAGAGAGACCTCATTCACGTTAATTGCCCTCTAATTTGGACCGCTCCATCGGTGAGTTAGAACATGTGCGGAGACGCTATGTTCAGATTTCACACAGGCCTGTAGGGAGATCCACGTCTCAGAGAGGAGGAAAATATAGAGAATGAACGTTAACAGGCGCAATCCAGTCGACTTTAATGGAGAAACTCAGAGTGGACTCTTTAGTGTCACTGCCTGGTGAGAAACTGTACTGCACAGTGACTTTATGCCACTCTCCATTGGACTGTGCCGCCAAATGAGTTTGAAACATCCCATAAATTCCACAAGTGCACATTGCGCTGCAATGCACAGAGGCCTCAGAGCTGCAGGCCGCATTTAGAAGTCACCTGGAGGGCTTTGGCACACAAAGTTTACAGAAAGAATGCGACAAAAAATTGCAAGTGAGAACGCTGCATGCAGATTTCAGAGAGGGGAAGTGTTCAAGGTTGCAACATTAGATTTTTTTTTTTTTAACAAATACCCACACACTTATACTTAAAGACACACTGAGCTGCTGTCATGGATGTTAGAATTCAAGTGGGTTCAAGCTTGAAGTGCAGCTTTAAAATGCAGCTTAGATGCACAAAATAAAGAAATATGGGCCTGGCATTCCTAAATGAATTCATATCACCCACCACCTTTGATGCCAGTGTTTTAGATTAAGATTATCTTGTGTTGAAACATAATGGAGTTGTAGCCAATTTGGTAAAACCTTCAAATGAATGTGATGTGCAATCTTGTGTAAAATCATGAGATGTCACACTCAGAGTATGTGGATGACTCTCAGCTACAATCACACCAAGGTGTGGCACAATATCTGTAAAACTGACTCAGTTCCTAAGATCAGTTGGCTGTGGCAACTATCTTGAATTGGATCGGCTCTAAAACATGATCAGTTGTAGACGCACATCCAGTGATTGCTTTCTAAGAGTTTCATTAAAATCCGTCCTGTGATTCATGGGATATTTTGCTAACAGACAGAGTGTTTGAGTGTTAGTTAATGGCAAAGCTTTAAACACAGGTCTTCTGCAGTCTGTCAGCACTCAGAATATGTGTTGGGGATCATTCTCAGCTACTACCACACCAAAGTCAGTATCTGTAAAATTGACTGAGTTATAGCCATTTTTGTGTTTTCTAAAGTTAGTTGCCTGTGGTGGCCATCTTGGATCAGGCTAACTCCAAAAGGTAGTTTTATTAGAGTTTTGGACAGTTTGTCCAGCGTTTCATGAGATATTTGGCCAACAGGCAGATCCATGCACACAAAAAAAGCTACCAGCGCTAATAAAGGAAATGTATTGATTATGCTTTTCACTTCCTGTGAAAGTGCCTCTAATGGATGCACTTGAGCAGCCGTGTCAGTGTCTGAGCTGAGATGTGTGAACAACCTCTTTGTTGTGTTTATACGTGGGTACAAAGCCAAGAGAGGAAAGCACAATGTTAACTGTTAGTTTCGGAACAGATGCCTTTGAGGGTTGATTCAGTATCCACAGCAGGAGTTTGACTCTTAAATTACTTTTTTGTGTTTTTGGAGAATGCAAACAAGATGATTCTCCTCTGACCTAACAACCAGATTGGGCCTAGCTGTCAAAACACAGAATTTTAGGAGTAAATCCAAGTAAAAGTGAGAAAGTCATCAAAACAGAAAAAAAAGAGGACGCTGCACCACATAAGGAGAAGTGCTTCTGTGTGTTATGGGGCAGCACACACACATGCACACATGCACACACACACGGAAAGCTAAATTTGACAACTTGGGCTGAGTTCGGACAGATTCTCCAACCTGCTGTGGCTCGTCAGGTAATTCTCACTGACTTTAGTGAGGTCACGCAGACATGCACTGGTTCAGTTACAGCACAAAGGGGCCCAAAAAGAGCATTTAAAGATGATATAACAGGCGAGGGCCTACAGTTGGGTATCCTGGGGCTTTTTCCAGGAGTACAGGCAGAGCAAAGGTCACTTGTAGGGGTTTTCCGGTCCCTAAAACCAAAGCAAGAGCTGTGTCTGCAGTCTCGGCTCAAATCTGAGCTGCTTCCAGGTGCAGGTCGGAGGTGTGGTGTGGTGTTCATGGACGGGCTCTCGAGGCCCGGTGGCGGAGAGGACGGTGTCAGGTTTAGTCACCTCAGGATCTGCTTTTTCGCCGACGGCATGGTTCCGTTGGCGTCTTCAGGCCATGACCTTCGGCGTGTGCTGGTGGATGAGAGTCAGATCCTGTAAGTCTGAGGCAGAAGCTGAACGGACGGGGCGGGCAGCCAATGTGTTGAATAATACCAAGACCTTCGGAGCTCTAAAAATGACAATAAACTTCTGTTTTTCAGTCTTAAATGTTCACAGATCTGGAACCGATTCATTTACATGACTGCCTAAAAACAAACATGCGCATACATGTCCCCCTAAATCAGCTGCGTCACTTTGCATGTTTCCCTGAGCTCCCGTCAGGCTTCCTCTTCTGCTTGTGTGTGCCGTTTTTGAGAGACAGAACCACAACAAGATTTGTATGTGCACGTCCTTATGGTTCACCTGTATAAAGATGTACGCATTAAACCCCTGGTAATCTCAAGACTAGTGGCATGGAGAGGGAAATCCACAAAGACTCTTACTTTTAAAACAGAAGTAAATAAATTGTATCATTATAAGAAAACAAAGGCCAAAAACATTCACCCTTTGACCAAAAGGAGAAGAGGTTTTAGACAAACTTTTGGCATTTACTTGTAGATTTTTTTTAAACAGAAAGTACTGCTGATTCTTGAGCAAGGTTGCTACTTTTAAGAGTAGGATCACATCCTGTTTTTTTTTTTAATCCATCCAGTGGTTAATGTACCACTAAAGACGGGCAAAAAAGGTTTGGGCATGACTTCTGTCGTCACTGAACAGTTGTTTACATTCTATGCAAATCATATTCTGCAGGTTTGCCTCGTCCTTTTGCTAGGAAATAATCTTCCGTATTCTGATTTATTGGACTGGAAAATTTTGCATCAGTCACAGAATTCTCCCGAGGATTAAAAACAAGTTGTACGAGTCAGGAGTGACTGAGGTTTACGTAGCGGTGTATTTGAAGAGAGAAGGAGCTAGTTTTCTTTGGCATGCCAATAAAGATTCAGACAATACTCTCACGACAACAGTCGGATTTTAAAAGACACGACCCTAACTTATGCCGTGCTTTCGTTTGCGTAAATTTTCAGGTTCTGCAAAAGCAGCAGCAAGTTGTGAGAGCACATCACTGAGTCAGCTGAAACGTTTGCTGCAAGCCCTGTGTGATTCATGCTGTTGGGCAGAAGGAAGCCTTCGTACTCAGAAACTACGAATATGAAAGGAAGTTTTTAATAATTTGAGGGCAATTCTTGGATTCGAACACTGAAAATGAATCCACATTTGGATTAGAAACCAAAAGATCACCAATGTTCCTATGGAAAACTTGGTGTCTCGTGGACACTTTCCACCCAAATGTTAACGGTTCTTGTATGTAAGAAGGTAAATGTCCACAATATTTCCTTCTGACATGTTGCAATATGGTGTCATGTTTGCATTGCCGCTTCACACCGTCTCCAGTTTGAATCTTGGAAGAGTTTTCCTCTGTGTGGCTCCTTCCTGCTGTCCAAAAACATGCACGTTGGATGAACTAGCACTACCAAACTGACCTTGAGTGTTATGCCACGCATGGTCGGATGTCTCATTGTGGCCCTGAGGATCTCTTAGCGTTCCATTGGATGGAAAAGGACTGGTCTAGGGTGTACCCTGGTTCCCACTATTTAACTGCTCGTGTATGTTTCAATCTGGCTTAACAGAATGAAACAAGTACAAACTGATGGATGGGTTTACGCCTGACCTCTTGACACAGTTTAAATCCAATCAACTATTGCAGTAAACCTTTTATAATTTTAAATATAAATCTATAATTCTCCATTCCAGACAGGCAGCTTTGAGCTGTTCTTCATATTGAAAGATGGGTAATGCAATTTTTTTTAATACATATGACTACTAAAATCTTTTTGCTCTAACTTGCTAATAATTTACCTTTTTCACTAACCATTTCAGTGTTTCAGTTGTTGACTTTAGCAATGATGAATGGCAGATGTTAGTCAATGAGATCCTTTTTTTTCACTGGAAATTTCTTACCAGCATCATTGTTTTACCCCAGTTTTGTAAAGTCAATCTAAAAGAACGGTTAAAAACAAAAAAAGTGAACCACATAGAACCAAAGTGCAAGAAAAACACAAGGTAAGCACACAATGTTGCACCATTTGGTTACATTGCATGGTACATTCCCTGGATTTGATGTATCATTCCCAGGTTGTTTCAGTCAGAACTTGCTTCTTGTTGTGCAATTCCATACAGTATGGCTTCAATGCCTTAAGGAAGGTGCAGTATAATTACGTACAACTTGTACGCGCACAGAGAAGGAACTTTAATCCATAGTATCGCACAGATCATACACAACTCTCTTGTTTTTCAGATGAAATACCAGTAGCCAACTGAATGATTTGCTCAATGCTGAAACAAAACGAGTCATTTGTGCTCCCCTGCTACCTCGGTGGTCATGTTAGGGCCTAAAACAGCAAGGTCACGACCCAGTTTCTGTTTCTGCTCACTCAACACACAGCAGAGCCAAGTCTCAGATATGAAAACATTGTTTGCAACACTTTTATTGCTTCAGTAGCAGTTTGTGTTGCAGCAACACTGAGCAAATCGTCCTTTTGTAAACACTGGAAGCTTAGATAACAACTTTACTTGATAGTAGTGGCATATGACTGCATAGCTGAGTCACAATTGACAGACCTGGGTTATACATAAGATGAAGTGTCTTCATCATTTATAATTTCATCAAGAAAAATATGATAAAAAATGTTTTGTTTTGGGAGGTAGTATCTTCTGTGGCCATCTGGGTGTTGAAATGTTTGGACTTGGGTTGTCAAATATACACACCTAACCCCACCGACAAACAATGTGAAGAAACCTTTTGGATTTTTTTCTTTTTATATCAAAAAAAATTTGCATTAAAATCTTTGTGAAAAATTTGTATTGGTTCAAGCTCCATAACACTGAAAACACAACACCCTTTCCTGTTTGACTTGTCAAAATAAAACTCCCAGTAATATTTTTTTTGCTGCTCTTTCCTGTGAATAATCAACCAGTGTTGTGTCATTTATTTATTCAAAATATGACTGAAAACATACACCAAAACAACGCTTGTTTTTCCTTACATCAAATAAACTGCAGTTTCGAAGAAATTTTGCCTCGGGACAACTTTTGTTACACTAAAAAAAAAAAAGTCAAAACAAAATGTAAATCAAAAATGAGAAACTGGATATTTTTTTTTATTTTGAAAGAGCGGCCCGTTTCCGCCTTCATCCGGGTCATCGTCGGGCGGTTGACGCCGCTCCGCTGTGTGAAAACGCAGCCGTCGCCTTGACGAGTCATCGCCAGAGAAGAGCCCAGAGCGGACTGAGCCGCTGTCTGATAGGCTAAATAATAATAATAAGAAGAAGAATATTAATAAACGGGGGATAGCATTTATTCGCAGCGGATTTATTGCATTTGACGGGCTCGGAAGCGGGCCGGATATAAGTGTGCGTGCGGACTGTAAAGCGTCATGTTCGAGTGAGGCTGGGTCTGGAGCCGGACCCAGACGACACAGGAACGGACAGAAAGTCGTACCGGAGCCGCCGCGACATCAGCCGCTGAACTTGGCATCTCTGTGCGGTGGGAGGCATCTGTCTGTCGGCTTCTGGGGCTCCTGCACGGACCGCTCTCTGCTGCGTATCCAGGACCTTCTTCTAAAGGGGGGGCTGTGGCGAAGTTCGGTTTAATTTTTGTAATTTGCCAATTTATTTATATGTATATATTTTTTATTTTTCGGCGTTTTGTTCGGCAACCAACTGTGGCTTTAATGTGACGCACCATTTGTGTCGGAGAAGCTCGCATTGCAGAGGCTCCTTTTCTCTCTCTTTTTTTTTTTTTGTCAAGTTTTTGCCTTCGTAGTCCGGCTGCACCAACACCAATGTGAGAGGTAATGGCTCGGTTTTGTTTTATCCACGTTTCGTGTCTGGTTTGTTGGTAAAGTTAGCAGCGAAGCGTCGTTTTGTTTGAGTTCCTCTACAGTCAGTGAACCCCTCACTGACTGACTGACTGTCTGCACGGTTCAGGACATTTACCATCACTCTGTGTGTGTGTGTGTGCAGCTGAATCTTTTTTTTTACGCATCTCCAAACCTGACAATCCCTACAATAACTCCTCTATCACCTGGGTTATTTTTAGTTTTCTGACTCCTTTGCAGTTTCAGCCAATAGGCGTTTCGTAGTCAGTCCCTTAACAAACTTTATGAACTGCACTGTTGATTTGTTATGTCATGCCTCAAGAGCTGCCAGCAAACTCTTCTCTCACCACCTATTATTGTTATTTCATTTTATTACGAGCCACAAGATGGTTTTGACTGTCTGGGCTCACTTGTGCAATCAAACTGTTCTGGCAGGGATGTTAGAAGCACGCTTTAAATTAATTTTTTGACCTTTCTGACCATCTGTTTTAATGGTGAATTAGTGACTCATCACTATAGATGACTGTTGTGAGGGGGGAAAAAATTGAGATGTAAAAAAAAGTAATGTCTAATATGAAATCAAAAATGGTGCGTTTAATGTCTGATCATTGAACTGGCTGCCCTGAAGGCTTCAGTGAGTATTTTTTTCCCACTAAACACAAACGGCTCATTACAGCTTACAGCTCTTCTTGTGAAATCTCCATAAAATATGACGGCCAAGTCTTTGTAGCTGCATGTTGGAGTTTCGGCATGAAGTCATGCTCCTGGGTTTGTGATTCAGCTTTTAACGCTGGCCAACATTTCAACTGTAAGCTGCATCCGTGCACTGCCGCCTAAGCTCTGATGTGCGGATGAATCGGGCACCGATCCGCAGGGTTCGCCCTGCAACACGCTCCATCGAGAACAGCTCTGTCATCCTCAAGTCCTCCCATCTCCTCAGCCTGTGTCATCTCGTCGCAGGTGTAGAGTCATTCACGAGAGACGCACGTCCACCTGGGGTTTGAGACATCTGCTGGAACAAATTGCCTCCCTTGCCCCCTCCCCACCCCCCCGAGGGCGGCCTGCACAGTCTGTGTCGTTATGCCACACTTAGTTTGAAACCTGCACGTTACACGTGTAACGGGGCAGCACGCACTGCTGTGCAGGAAAGTGCAAACAAGCGGTCAGATTGTACCTGCTGACCTCAGGAAGCTGCGAGGGCCTCTTCAGCTGTTGCCTTTCACCCGTTTTCCTGAACTAAAGTGATGTAAATTAGGTGGCTTAGGCCAAATCAATAAAAACTTCTGACTTGAAACTCTGAAGTATCGTCTGAACAACCTGTTTTGTGCTTTGCTGCCCCAAAACTATGGATTTCCTGCAGTCTTTATAGCATGTTCTTTCATATAAATTTGCCTTGTACAAGCTGGGTTGATTGACATGAGAATAATCTGTGATCTTGTCAGCTCACCAACTCTGTACACAGTAAAGATTTATACCCAGATTTATTGAGGACTGGTTATAATGCAGTTTTAAAACCTGCAGTTTATTTGCAATTTTAAAACTTGTGAGATGGGGGGGGAAAAAAGGGTCATTTCTCGCAATTGATTTCAATCACTACCCCCCTAAAAAAAAAAAAAAAGCAGCCGCTGCTCTTCTGTGCCAGTGACGATAAGGCTAAAAGATATCTGCCGGCTGTTATGTAAGGCAGATTCAGTCAGCATATATCTTACCACTCCTGTCGCCTGTAATTCAATATGCTGAGTAATGTTCCGAGCCCTGTCCTCGCTTATGCATTTAGTATGTGTGCAGTAATTCTCTCCGTGTCGCTCTGAGTGCCCCCCCTTCCTCGCATGCTAAGCTGCCGCCTGGTAGCCTAACCTTGAGGTCAGTCAGGCTGCTGTGCCTTTGGGCTAAATCTGGAACGTGGAACAATTAGGCATATGCCAGGCTACGTCACTCGGCTGCACTAAGTGCACAAGGGATGGATGCACATCTTTGTGAAAAACTCATGAGATGGCGAATCGGAATTTTATGATATTTCAAAGCTCTTGGGGAGGGGGAATGAACAAACATCCAAATGCTCAAAGTGACTGTGGTCTCAGATTTGTGAAATGTATGCACCACCTTGTGTCAATCATACCACAGGTCAAACAAAATGTTAGGAGTACCTCACAGCTAGTTAGTTGGATCAGTTATAGGCTTCGGATAAAACTGTATTAAATAATGCTATGTATGAAAAAAAATCCTTCACTTTTTCTTTTTACAGTTTTCTGTCTTTTTTTTCTTCTTCGTCTTTCTAGTGGGAAGAACTCAAGCAGACCGAGCTGGGCCAGGCTAGGCCAGCCTAGTCCTCTGTCTGGCCTGACCAGACAGACCAGCAACCTCTTCAGGGAGTTCAACGGGCGGAACGGGACTAGATAAGACCTTCTTATCAGGCTTTAACTTCACATCACAGATTTTGGGGGAGGCCATACAGGTCTGACCGATCTCCAGTCCTTCCATGTTGCAGTTGTCCCTGTATGGATGTTGGCAGCAGGATGGATTTGGGTGTTGATCTGACCCGCGGAGGCTCTTTGCGGTGCTCGCAACGCTTCATGCTGGACTGCCTTTCGTCCCTCCCCTCCTTAATCTTCAAGCCCCTTCCTCTCACCTGGGGCCACCCCGAGCCCTGCATGGATGGGTCCTATAGGAACTGTAGCATGTCTTTTTAAAACAGCTGACATTGCACTAAGAAAACAGAGCTGATAAGTCTTTGCAAACTTCAAAACAGAACAAG
The DNA here is from genome assembly GCF_001649575.2 of Kryptolebias marmoratus. Taxonomy (NCBI): domain Eukaryota; kingdom Metazoa; phylum Chordata; class Actinopteri; order Cyprinodontiformes; family Rivulidae; genus Kryptolebias; species Kryptolebias marmoratus. The sequence goes on along the minus strand of NC_051447.1, from coordinate 12,755,882 downwards.
GGTTGCCTATTGTTTAAGAGCTTTTTTTTCTTTCTTTTTTTCAAAAAGGAGTTTACAGTTTGAGGTTTACTCCCACAGAGTAAAGTTTACGCAAACAGTTTGTCTGACGATCCACCTTATTTATATCTACATGCTTTCTTCTGTTTTTGTGGTCTGAGCCTTGTGGAAGAATGTCTGAAAGCAACAGCAAAGCCGTGAAATTTATTGCCCCGCTCCCTCCGGCACCCTCTCACTCCCCCTGTCCGTCACCTCAAACCCCCCAGAAGAATGTGAATGGCTCGGCCAGTTCAGACTCGCACGTCGTGGAGAAGCTCGTCGGACAGCCCGAGGTGCGGCGGCGGCGCCACACGATGGAGAGGGACTCCAAAACGGCCGAGCACCGTTTCTTTCGCCGCAGTGTTATTTGTGACTCAAACGCCACGGCCCTGGACCTGCCCAGCAAAGCGACTGTGATTCTCACCTCACCTCCAGACTGTGAAGGGCCTCCCGGCTTCTTGTCTCTGCAGCTCTGTGGGGCCAAGGAGCAATATTCTGAATGCGAGGAGGACAGCAGAGGGTCGTATCTGCGAAGCGCCAGCCTTCAGCCTTACCATGGCCTTGGTGAGGCGGTTGCATTGGGGCACGTACAGAATTCTGGGGGAGATTCAGATATAAGTGTTATCACTGTTGCTGTTCCTACCACTTGCGATGCCGATAGCACAGAGGAGACGATAAAGGAGCCCATCTCGACAGTATTGGATGTTACAGACAAAACGATAAGCGACAAGCCTGATGTCACCTTGCTTCCCAGAGGGATTCAGGACGCACAACAGGCGTCGAAAGACGCAAAGGAGATTGAACGAGTGATCGACGAGCGCATTAGCACTCCAACTGAGGAGAAAGACAGGGAGATAGAGGTGGGGCTGGCGAGAGCGCGGGCCGAGCAGAGGGAAGCTGAGAAACGAGTGCAGGAGGATATAGAGGAGGCTGAGACGAAAGCCGTAGGGACTTCACCAGATGGACGCTTCCTGAAGTTCGACATCGAGATCGGGAGAGGATCTTTTAAGACCGTGTACAAGGGACTCGACACTGAGACGACAGTGGAAGTGGCATGGTGTGAACTCCAGGTAAGCCGAGATAACTGTCACCACCTTGGTTTGTGTGCTCTGTCTCTCCCCAAATCTCTGGCTGAGTCTGTAACTCTGTCAGCTGTGGTAATTTACTTCTTCTTTTCTTGTGTGCTCTATTTTTATCTTGATATGCTGATAGGCTTCAAGAGAACTTCCTGCTTACCCAGATACTTTTCTCCAGATGATACAGTATGAGATCAGCCTGGTTTAGACTGATAGATGGTGCAGTCAGCATCTTATTTAGATTTTTTTTTTCTTTCCAAATTTAGGGCACCTCACACCAGCTTTTACAGCACATGCTTCTTTTCCTCTTACTCATAGTTAACTGTTACCATTGTGAACGTGCTCTCTGGTGCTAACAGATGACTTTTTTTATGTTTTGTGTTGCATATGTGTGAACGGATCTTGTGGTAAAACAGCGTACCCCTGCCACAAGCTGCATGAAGGCCTATTGAAAGCTAAAGAGGATGCCAAACAATTGCAGCCTTAATTTCAAGATGACTGTACTAGTTTGATGGGCCGGTAATTAATGTCGTAAATATGCCTGTTTGACATCTCTAAAATATAGGGCGAAGGCAGGTAGCGGGCAAGCACCTAACCCGCTTTTGTTCTCGCTCTTTTGAGAACAAAATCTTAGAGCCAGGGCCGCATTCGCTGCACCGCACAGTGACGTTGCTTCATCAAAGTGCCCCGCGGCAACTTCTGCAAGAGAAAGTGAGACTTCGTAAGCGAGGAGCAGACACGAGCAGGAGCGCTGCGTTTCTCTAAACCAGGGCAAAGAAGAGAAGCTGGGACTTTCAGCTGTTGTTAAGAAGTAGGCGCAGAGCGAGGTGTGTGTTCAACAGTTGGACGTGTGGAATAGCAGTCTCCGCCGGTCATATGACACTGAGAGCTCCGACTGAGCTGAAGTTTTAGCAGAGGTCAAAAACACTGACATGGACTCACGTGGAACTACTTGTCCTGATGAAACACTTGTTGATCTGCCAATGAAACAAATCTACAGGATTTAAAAAGCCTATTGCAATATGGCCTGGCATTTGTCACCAGGCAGATAGAATTCCTTTATACGTGCACATGTTTTAACTTTATGCTCTGTTTTATGGTTTATTGTTAATTCAAACCAGACAGAGACTGTGTGAGTGAAGGGCTTCTCTCCAAATCTGCATGTTGGGTTATTTCTCTGGTTGGATTAGGTTTTGTTGTGAGAGCACGTCGTTTTCCTGTCGTCTCCATCACAAGATGTTTCTCGAGTCGTCCTGAATCCTAGAGGCTGAAATCAGCTTTGCCTGATGCCCTGTGTCTAGGAGACGGCGGTTTGTTGTCAGAAAACAAGAGTTCACGTTTCTCTTTTTCTTTTTTTTTGTTTTTCTCTCTCTGCCCCAGCTAATTGGAGAATTATGGAAATCTCGTGTATCGGGGAAGTCTCTCTCACTTTGTTTTTTTTTTATTGTGGATTATTTTATTAGTTTGCTTCAAAGGAGCCAGGCTTTCTTGTCATTTAAAATAGAATCTTAAAGGTTTTTCAAGGTTGTTTTCTTTAGACGTCGGTTACCTTTAACTTTTTTTTTTTTATTCCAGCCCCTTTAGCATAAAACTTGGCATATTTTGGCATGTCTTCTTTAAAGACATCTAAGGAAACTGGACAAGTAAAAGACAAAATAAAAAATGGCAGCTTTTGTTTTTTTTTTTTTTTTTTTTTTAAGGAAACTTTATAAAAGGGGTAACAAATTGTATTTTTGCAGCAAGCTGCTGAACCTAAATGGTTTAATGGTACAATTTAAGATTGTTATTTTGCAACGTTGTTTTCTTGAAAAAACACTGGTTTATACTGTCAAATAGGTGTCTCTTTTGTTCTTGAATGACTCATAGACCAGTATTAAATGGCTTAACAAATGAAAAGCACAACTGAAAATAGACCTGTACGAGGACTGGAATAAAAATAGAACATTAAAATAAAAAAACATTACAAACCCACCAGGAAACCTGCAGAACTGATTCCAGGACAACTTTAAAAGATTACAAGATCTAGCTCCTTGGAAGTGAAATGCAAAGAAATGAGGGTGGCTGGAGGTTTTTGCAGAATATTGCAGAAAGCATCATTTGACAAAACAACTCTTTGTTTTATCTTCGTATTGAAGGCGTGTGCTGACTTGTCTAAGTGATGCTTGCAGGAACAGCTTGGCTGTAATCCTTTGTATGTCCAAGATGACAGAGCAACTGCTGACATGTGGCAGAATCCTGAGAGTAGAGTTGCATACATCCACACAACCCACCCCTTCACACATACACACACCCACACCCACACACTGCAACCAATCACATTCTCTCACTGGGTGGGCATGACAACTGGAGATCTGGGAGAGTCTGGATCATCTGGAACTTGTCGGCTTTCTGAATGTGCGCCTGTGGCTATGAGGTGTGCTTTCCAACCCTTTGAGTCACTTCAGCATGCATATTCAGGAGACCCGTAGGCGTTTGAATTCAAGCGTTTTTGGTGACTTTGAGTTGGACAGTCAGATTAGGGCGACCTTTTTCATTTTTCATTCCGCGGCATCTTATCTAAAACGGGTTGCCACAGAAATCCTCCTAGATGGAAGCATCGTGGCAGAGGAGCTGATAACTTTACCTAATCTTTAAGTAAACTATGAAGATGAATGGATGGTGGGGGTGGTGAAGAGGAGGAGGAAGGTCACCCAGTAGCTTATCTTTAAGGCCTCGTTAGTCTAGATGGTAGATAATGGACGACAGAGAAGAGGCTGCAGGTCATCTGGAATGAAAAGAATTTTTGAAATGATTTTAGCCAAGTAGTAGCTTGAAATAATGTTTATTGTAGCATTCATTACTGTTGCTCGTAGTCATTAGTTGGCTAAGCACTGTGGGTTTGTACCTGGGTAGATTTTATACTCTTGTTTGTTGAATGAGCCAGATGTCTGTGTGACTCATGACCGAAGAGGTAAGAGAGAGAAATAATTCCAGTGAGAGGGTAAAGATTTGAGAGGAGGGGTGGAGGTCAGAGTTCAGCTTGACTTTTCACAGCAGATCACTCGAAGCCTTGCCTGTGTGTGAGGAGGGAAGAGTGCACATGCGGGACTGAAATTATACAGAAAAAGTTACTGAAGAAAGTCGGTTTAAAGATGGTGGGAATGGAAACGATGAGTCATGAGTTTAAGAGGAAAACCGTGAATATAAAGGTGGTTAATATGATCCCCCCCCCCTTGTGTGTGACCTTTCTTGGTCTGTTGGCTCTGGAAAACCTGAAAACTTCTCTCACAACAGAAGCACATGGCAGATTACCCCCCCCAACCTCAAACAGTCACACACACCCTCCTGGTGCTGGAAACTGCCCTCAGAGCTCACCCGGTTTTATCTAGGCGTATGAAAGCAGCGCAAAACCTTTTGTTTCTTGACCTGTGCCACAATGAAATCCGATGTATAAGAGAGTATTTTACCAAAGGATAAATAATCTCAGATTACTCCAGAGCAGCAGAGCTGGGGTGTAACGGTTCTTCAAGGCTCGAATTTCCCTGACAAAACAGCAAACGGCTGCAGCGCTGAGCCTTTTGGCAAAAGCTGCCTCCCCCTGCTAGGCATCACATCATAAAAGGAATGCAAATATCTTAAAAGCCAGCTACATATAACTTTGTTTCCTATTCTTGCCATTCAAGTCAAAGCCATATATGTGCATGTAAAAGACGGCTTGTGCAGAACTTGAGTGCATGTGTGTGCGTGTGTGTGTGTGTTCCCATGCTGCGGCTTCCTCTTGGGGATTGTTAACTCCTGTATCTGGCTGAGCTTCATTTGCAATTACCTCAACTGTTTTATTTTAAAAACCCCGGAGTAGGAAATTGTTTTCCTACATTTTTAATGCGACTAGATTAGCAGAATAACTATTTTATGAACAACCTGAAATGAGAATTTATTGCTGCACCAGCCACCCTGCAGACAATAAATGGCTCAAAGATCTGAGCTGATTAACAGCTTATATTCATTAAAAGTCAATTACTTTATTATTTACATAGCCTCAAATCACAACACAAGTCATCTGAAGGCACAATAAGGTGAAGATGCTCTATGAATAGCACCTCTCATGATGCTGTGATTCTTCTGTAACAAATAGCTGGAAACAAGTGAGATTTTTGTGACTTGGCGTCAGTGTGAGAATGTAGCATTCCCATAAATGCCCATCATGCTAATTATACTCCTCTGATTTTTGGATATTTTGGAGATGAGAGGAAAATCTGAGGTTCATTCATTCTGCTGCTTTGTTTCCTCTTCATCCTTCCTCAGCTCCTGCTTCACTCCCTCCTCCTCCTCCTCCTTCTGTCCTGTTTCAGTAACCAGCTGTGAGCTGCAGAGGAAGGGAGACGGAGAAGCAGGCACTTCCTCAAATGTAAACCATCCTCTTCTTTGGCCACTCACACTACTTTCTGGTTTAATGTGTGTTTATGTGTCTCCAAACATCAGGGTTTCCCCTAATGTTGAACTCCAAGTTCAGGTCAGGCCATCCTGCCTTTTTAGAATTTTATTTGTATTTGGTTTCAACTGGTGCTTTGTCATGTCACATGGGCTTCTGGTCTTGTTGTGTTTTTAGAAAACCGTGTTAGTGTGGAGTCCCTCCAAAATAGTTGAAAACACGGCACCTAGCTTTGACCTTCCACCCATGGGAGTGAAGCATTTTAACACGCAGATAACTCAAAACTTGATAGCTTTAAAGGCTTGGAAATATGCGCCAAGATCTGTATGTGTGTTTGGAATAGGGAGGGGAAAAAAAAAAGACTGACCTTTTTCCCTCCCACTCTGTGTTTATTCAGAAAAACTAGAAGCGAGCGTACGCCTGAGCCCAGACGTTTGGCTGTGCTGGCGGGTCGGGGAGTGTGTTCGTGCACATCAGTGTGTCGAACACGCTGAAGGGTTTTGGCACCTTCTTCTAAATAAAGTCATGCAGCAAATGAGGCGAGCTGAGAGGATGAAAGATGGTGCAGAAAATGCTGTGTTTGTGCATCTAGGGGGGGGGGTTACGTCAGTCTTGATGTGTGTTTGTGTCAAGTGTGCTTTATTATGATCGAATCTTGCTTTAATTGGAAACAGGGTGTGTATGTGTGTGTTGTTGACTCCTAGAAAGGCAGTGTGTGCTTGCACCTCATGTATTGTGTGAGTGTGTGTGTGTGTATATGGGTGATGGGGTTAGTTTGGGACAATAGGTCCATTAGTCAGATGTTAAATGACTTGCTTTGTGAGTTATTTACTGATTCCTTTCTCTAAACTTCCTCCCATGTACCAAATCAAGGCCTGCACATCAGTCCATGTTATTACATAGTTTCTAAATACTAAATACGTCTAGACATTTTAGGTGCAACACAACTAAATACAAGTATAAGCTTGACTAAGGGTTATGGCTTTTCCCCCTTATTTCTGTTTATTGCCAGGAAACTTCTAAACAATACAGACATTGTGAGAGTAATCACTTCCTGGAAATCCAGAGCCCCGATTGGCTGACTGCTGCAGGTCAGAAACAGGAGATGGAGTCACGTTGTTTTTAGCCTGAAGTGTCAAATCTCCAATCAGGCTCAGAAAGTGAAATAGTTCAGCTGACAGCCAGAAGAGATTCTTTACATGCCGTGCTTTTATTTCTTAAAAGTTTGGGCCTGTAGCCTAAGAGCTTGTGTAAAGTTGCTCTTATCAAGCTGTTTCCTGGAAACAGCTTGAAGTTTCATTGGTAAAAATAAAACCTTTTGCATTTAAATGAGGATTACCTGTATCTACTTGAATAACATCAGACATTTTTACACTTAAACTAAATAAAACTGTATAAAAATCCAACACAACTTCAGAGGAAGGGAGGATTTTGTTTTGTAAGTAGTAAGTAGCATTTTTACCTAAATGCTTCAACACTTAGTGTATGAATTATATTATATTTTTGTTACTAAAGAGGGATTTTTTCCCCTGTCAGTCTTCCTGAACATCCTTTTTCTCGCCTGTAAGTGTTTCATGGGAATTATTCTTGCATAAGTTGGCAGGCTAAGGAAACAGGAAGTAATATATATACTATAGGGCTTATAAACGTAAAAGGGCAATTTATGATTTGGAGATGTATAAACTAAATTACCTGGAATTTGTTAATCGGTCGATTTGATTATCATCTTTTTTCTTTCCCCATTCTCGAGGACGTCGGGTTAAATTTTAAATTTCATTGAAATGATATTTAAATATTACTCAAAAAAGTTAAATCATGAAAGACGCAGTTACTGTGGTGGCAGGGCTGAGTGCTCATTTATTAAACCTGTGCACCATCTATGAAACGAGTATTAGTGGTGTGTGACCTCAGTCTAAAATAGATGACTGCCAGTTGTCTGCATCAGCGTAAATTGATCGGGGGGGGGGGGTGCACATTCAGGCCACTTGCTCTACAAAAGTGTGTGTGTAGGTGTGTTTATGTGTGTCTTTTTATATTTGTGTTTAGTCTGGTGTTGCTTTTGTCTGAGCCCTGACTCCACACAGACTGTTCTGCTGCATGTGCTCACTCCGTCTGTAGAATGGGTTTGTACATGTGTGAGCGGACTCCTGTTTCTGTCTTTGTGTTTAACTCTTATTCTGTGTTTGAGGGGGTGGGGGGTGGGGGGAGAGCGCTCCCTGGTTGCATTGTAACCCTCCCAGATTCCCCACATTCCACTGATAACATGTCATCCCTCAGTAAAAATGGTCTGGGGTGTGTGCATTAAAATTTGACACCTAACCCTTTTCCGAGTATGTGTCGTGCAGTGATTTAAAATGTCCAGTGAACTGTCTTTCAGTCTCAAAAGATTCATGTGTTTTAGCTTATGACGACTTTATTATTTTAGGTTAGAGGCAGGTTTTGTCCATGAGGGGTGGGGGGTAAAACCTGCCTTCAGACTCATCACGTCGCAGGTATGAAAGACTCTGAATTGACTTTCGAATGTCAAAAAAATGCTTTTTGTTAATCTGCGCTGAGAGTCAGAAAAGTAGTTTGTGCAGTTTGTCCCAGCAAAGTTACCGTAGCTTCCTGTAGCAGAAACACGTTGCAGTAAAGCTTTGTGTTTCCATATTGTTTTCATCTTTTCTTTGTAGAAAGCTGAATATGTCTGTATATAATAGTTGAAGTTATCGTAACATGGCTGCCTTTAGGAATGGCTTTTAATTTTTTATTTGTGTGTAAATTTCCATTGATTAAGATGATGCTAATTGCATCCAAGGATCTTCAGTGTTTAGTTAACATCTATGCTAATTGTTTGATTAGTAGGGTTTTTGACATGTTATTGTGTGCTCTTTATTAGGCACAAAAATATAAAAATCAATGTTTATGTAAGATAAGGGATTTAAGTTTCAAAATAAAAGAAACTTATAGTCAATTGTTTTATAATCACGTCACAGCCCTAATTGAATTGAATCCTGAGGCCCCTAAAGACTCCCACCTCTATTGTCTACATGGAAACGCAGTTGCTCCAAAACAATTCTTTTATTTGTTGCTTCTATAGCTGTCCTCATAAACACAACACCATTGGAGGAAATGTCTCCAGTCACGCAGAAACATTAAAAATGACTAACCCTGTCACGAAAATACACCGAAAACAGGAAACAAGGTGTGGAGCACGCTCATAAAGCTCGCACGCTGGTTGTGAAACGTAAACACAAGAAGAAGAAGAAGAGGTTTTCGGTTAGATTGGAGGTGGGGCTAAAAATGATGCATATATACAAATGCCATTCCTGAGTGGACTGCCCCTAAGAGACAGATATGGACAGATGTATTGTTGTTCCTACAAGTCTTTGGTAAACATTAGAGTTCAGCTTAAACTAGTGTCCTTCAAAAAATAGGAATTAAAAAAACACCAAAACAGAAACCTAAAAAGTGTCTTGATATTGTGTGCAGCTATACGTCTATTTAATTTATTCAATTTATTTATTTCATCTTTGTCACTCTTCCTCCCATTTTGTTTGTTTCTCTGTCTCCAGCATCCTCTGTGACCTTAACTACCGTCTCTGAGGAGGAGACGGAGACTGAAAGAGCGAGTAGGACGAGAGGAGAGATGGGATTTTTCAACCCCCCCATCTTTATTTTTCCTCTCTCTTTTTCTGTTCTATAAATAGTAACAGAGCAGTTGAGTGTCATCTGCTGAGCCATAACTAGAGCAGAATGAGTAGGAACAGTGTTCAGCTCCTCGTAATAAACAGGATTTATGCGCGTCGGAGTCTGTTGATTCTGTTTGTAGAATCAACTTTCTTTAATTTTCTTAGTACTTTGAAATAAACCACAAAGAGATATGGAGAAATGTAGTGTTTGATTTTTATGTATTCGTTTGTTTGATTAGAGAAATGTGATCAGTGGACCAAAACTACAAAACCCCAATCATAGAGGAAACCAAGCATTGAATTCTAACTACTTGTGGAGAATAATCAGTTCATGAACTAATTGATGCGTCTCTTTTAGATTATAATACTTGAGTAAAGCAATTTATTTTCACAGAAAAAGCACGAGCCACAAAACAATTTTATAATTAAGTTGATTCGAATCAAATTGAGTCTTTCCTTCACGTATTGCACCCCATTATTTCTATGAGTTAAAACAAAATGTTACAAAATGGACGGCTTAGTTTCTTAATGCTCACATCTTTTTATCAATCTGTGAGAGAAAATCTGTGAAATGCCACGCTGAGTCAGTAGGAGGTGGATAAAAACACAAGCAAAATAAAAAGCAAAATAAAAAAAATAAAAATCAGTCTGCGGCCAGTGAGACAGGAAGTTCTCCGCACCAGATTAGGAGTCAATCCCTCATAAGCCACAGTTGCATGATGTAATTACCACAGACAGAGATCACATTGATGGTATGCAAAGCTCAGTAGCACTGGATCTGAGTGTGGGGGGGAAAGCCCCTTCTGTCTTTTAAAGCTGAGGCTGAACAGCTGCGCGAATCGCAATCGTCTCCTGACAGCCATCGTTCTTAACCGTGACCCCTGCAGTCTGCCTAGTGTGCTCAAAGTTCTTCTCACCATTACATCCTGCATGCTTAGACAATATCTGGATGAATTTTTACGACATGAACGTTTTAGTCTAGATCAGTCCCCGTTGGTGGTGTGAGGGGTTTAATCCATCTGTGCCACAGTTATTGTCAGGCCCGTCTTCAGATTAGTTTGGAGCCGATGTTCACTTTGATGATGACATTTGAGTATTTGCGGATACAGACTACTGGTACAAGTACTAATAAATGCCCTTACACCTCTTACATTTTAGTAGAATATCTAACTACAAATTTAATCCATTCCAGGAGGGGGCTTGTTAAAATTTGTATTTTAAACATACTTCTTCATTCAAAATAATAGAAATTAAAATGATTCATTCCAACCCCCCAAATGACCATGTTTACCATTCATCACCATGGTCATTTTCATCACAACAGCGGCACTATTCCTACCCCATAACATTGCTGAAATATAAACAATATTATAAAACAATAAGACCCCACCTCTTTGAAGGATGTGCTGCTGCAAGCTGGGTGTCCTAAGTGGAGATGGCAGAAAAAGTCACTGATTTGAAGCATTAGCTTAGTGCTTTCCTTGGAGACTAAGTCTGCAGCTGCTACTTATTAAGCAGTTCGTTAAGCAGCTTTTCAGGCTCAGCAACAGTCTGTAGTGAAAGACTAATAACCAGTCAGTTTTTGGCCATATTCACTCTCCCCATTTCGTCCCCGCTTCTCAAAGTGGTGTAGATTGATGCCGGCGGCCGGCCCAGCGGGATCGGCTTGCTGGCTTGGCTTTCCCGGGTCAATAACTCTTAGACTGCTCTCATGCTTTTCAATAATGTCCTTTTTTCACCTCGATGACGGTGGAGGCTTTTATCCTCCTGCTTTCTTGCTGACTTTTTGTGTTAACTCCTGAAACGGAGCCGGGACAGCTTTAGTTTTCTCCAAATGCACCCACTGGTGAGTGGTGAGATTGTCGAGAAAGCTCATACTCAGATCCATATACTTCCAGGGCCCCCTTCTGCTTAATGAGAGACTGTAGCTATTTCCTGCTGCTGTTAGCAAACTCTTTGAGCTCGGTGTTGTAGCCATCATAGATAATTTATGAAATTACTTGGATTGAAAGTTTTAGACCTTGTCTGTCTGGACAGCTTTGCTGAGCATTATTTGCAGTCAGCTTTACTTCTGCCACTGTCGTTCAATTTGAAATGCCTCCTCCTCTGCTTCTTCTGGTGGTGTTTATTGGTGGTTAGCAAACAACTTTATGGTGCATTACTGCCACCAACTGGTAGGGAGTGTGGATTAGGACAGCCAAAAAACCCCAAAACAATCACTGACATTGCTCCTCTACCACCTGACTGCTCAACTGAGAGGTGAACCATAAAGTGATATGAAGTAGTATAGTATTGGAACACTTTTATAAGTACATGTATAACTGCACATACACGTTATAGGACCAATACCCACAACTGGTATTGGTGCTGCACCCCTATTTCCCTAAATCAGTGCTCTCCAATCCTGGTCTTCGAGGGCCACTATCCTGCATGTTTTACTTGTTTCTCTGCTCCAACACGGCTGATTTGAATCAATGGGTGATTAACAGGCTTCTGCAGAACATGAAGAGGTAATTTAACCACTGACTCAGGTGTGTTGGAGCAGGGAAACAGGTAACACATGCTGGACAGTGGCCCTCGAGGAGCAGGATTGGACACCACTGCCCTAAATCATTCATATATCAAAAGATCTATATTGCCAGATCCAGGTGATCTTTTTGTTTTACAGGATTAATTCCAGTTTCATTTATCTGGAAAACCTATGAGTAATGAGATTTTTACAGGTTATGGAAATATTGCCACGTAGTTTTATCTTGGAGTCAGCAGGGCGAATGTTGGTTCCTTATAGAACTCAGTGTCCTGTTTCGTTATGTTCTAGTGTAAAATGACTCCATGTGTCTGTCTTTGTGAGGTTATTGGTACATGTGCATGCTGACTTGTTCGGAATAGAATAGGACCCATTGTTCATGTTTTCAGTATCACAGGTGTGGAGCAGCAACAGATAGATTCTTTTTACACATAATAGATAGTCAGGTGAACAACTTAAATTAGGCTGCCAGAGCTTTGACATTACAGCAACATGTTCAAATGAGTTTTTGCTATTTGTTCTAATATTTATGTTATTCGATGCAAATAATACAAAGTTATCAGCCATGCTATCATGTCCTATTTGTCTTTCTTGCTAGGTTATTTCTCTTTTATTGCAACCACCTGCAGCATAAATAGATCATATATAAATTACTAGTAGAAATAGGCTTTTGTGCTTATAAATTGTGAATTTTTAATAACATGTCAGTGTAGTGTCTGTGAATTTTTCAAATGTTCTCTGAAAGTTGTAAAGGAAAAAGGAATGCTGGTGTGATAATCAGCCAGCAGGTGATAAATCAGTTTAAACCTATTCAGTTTTTAATCAGCTCAATTATTCCAAGGCTTCACTGCTGCTGCATTTGTTGGTGTTTAAAAAAGTTTTTTTAAAAGGTAGTGTTCACAACTGTTATTTATATGGCTGATTTTTACTGTACTTTCAGACAGTTCCTGTGCACTTGATGTTGTAAGCAGTGACTGTCAAGCCGTCTTACAAACGTTTGATCTACTCTGAAGTAGGAGCTAAAAAAGGTGCTAAAACAACAACTCTGCTCATGTACACAGTAGTCTTTATGTTGATTGTACACAGAATCATTCTTTAGAAGTTTCAGTGGTTTGTGGCATGGAGGAAATTTCAAAGATTTTATCAGTTTTCCCCATTCTAGGCAGTTTAGTGTTAAAGGTAATTATTTCTTTGATTCAGCTGTGTTTAAGCACAGGCACATCTAAAACATGTAGGACGTTGTGCCCTGAGGACCAGGATTGGGAAATACTGTATTATATAACCATCTGTGGAAATTTAAACCAAGCAATAAATCAGATTTTTATTGGGACAATTTTATCCAAAGTTTGGAGAGGATGAGTTACTCACAAATATGTTACTAAATATAACTGTTTTAACTGTTAAAGGTATTTGTTTAGGATGACAGACCATCATGCCTGTCTTTTTTTTTTTTTTTTGCTCACTGAAAATGCACACACATGCAGAAGCCGTGACAATGTTGGGTCGGCGGAGAGTTCAGGCCTGCTTATTTACCATTGTTCTTTTCTGTGTTTGCGAATGCGTAGGGGTTGTGTTGTGCTGTCTCGTTCATTGTGTCACGGGGGATAAACGGCTCACCTCTCTCGCACTGTTGTTGACTCGAGCTTGGCTGCGCTGCACAGAGAGCGGCGCTGAACAGGCAGGAAGAACTTGAATGAAGCAAACAGACGGCAGAAGGGATCAGAGAAAAGAGGAAGAGTGAGACATATTAGAGAGAGAAGGGCCAAGAGCCGAGCTGCTCTCTTTTTCTGATTGGCTGTAGATGAGACTTTTTTTTTTTTTTTTTAAGGTTTGTTTGAGGGTTGGTGGATGTGTGTGCATCTCCCCGGGCTCATCTAAAAGCCTCTGTCCATTCCCATTACATCAATATTTCATTAAAAAAAATTCTTACTCTAGAGCTGAGTGTGCACGTGTATACATGTTTGCAGTCTAATGTAATTTGCTAATGTTCATGTAAGTGTGCCGAAAGTGCAACGTATAAATCCGTTTTTAAAATAGCGGCTATGGAAATCGGGTATTTCTGAGAGCCGATGTTCACCCGTCTGAAATAAAAATCAGATTTTTATTTCAGCTGCCAGTCACTGGTCAAGCCACTCAAGCCTAAATTCTGCCAGTTTCACTTTCAAGCCGATCAGTCAGTGCATCCCCTAGTAAACACTGAAAATGCCAGAGAGCAAATGTGGCCAAGTTTCATTCAGCTCAGTTCAGACAGTTAGCCGGAGAGGCTAAGTTACAAGCTGAAACTAGAATAGGCGAAAACCAGTTGAAACGAGGTCAGCGAGAGAGAACCGGAGATGGTAAGGGCTTGTGACAGGAAAGGTCGAATGAACGTGTAATATTTGCAGAGATGAAAGGAGACGGTTGAAGAAGGCAGATAAAGGCATGCAGACAAAGAGAGAGAGAGAGATGGAGGTGGCTGCAGACACAGTGAGGGAGGGTGAGACAGAAAGCTAATGGGCAGCTTTAGAAGGTAATGGACTGTAGGTCTCCTGTGGTCGGACGGCAGGCCTGTTCAACCGGTGTACTTTAGGCATTGTCTGCTCTGCTGTCGATTCAGGATCCTGATGCTTTCTCGCCCCCGGGGTTTAGCACTTGTGAACGCAGCTCCATCAGTGGTGGCGCTGCAGCTGACTTTCTGCTTGCAGAGGAATAGTTTGGCTCATCGGGTTGAGTTTGTTTGCTAGAAAACCAGTTTAGTGTCATGGATCAAGCACGTTGCACAATATTTAAAGTCGGCACGTTTCAATCCATCCAGGGATCCTTGTATTATCCTTCTACTGATATTGATAATGCTTGACTTAGCCTCTGCATGCTTGTTTGTTGCGTGGGTGGCCATGCGTGCATGCACGTAGAACCATGTGGCTTTGTTTACAGAAGAGCAGGTGGTGGTGCTGCCCAAGAGCAGCTTCTGCTTTTTACTCATTTCCTGAATATTAAAGCGCTTATTTAGCTTTTTTTTTTCTTGACTTCTCAGAAGAGGGAGCAGCTCTGTGTCACTTCTCTTCGGTCCTTTCTTCATTTGACAAGGCAAGAAGGAAAACGAAAACGCGCTATTCTGCACACAACTGGAGGAAAAAACATAAAAAACACATTATTAGCGCCAAATGGTGCAGACTTGGGTTGCAGGTGGCTTTCCAGCCTCACCACAGTCTGCTGCACATCCGGACTCTGTGGTTTCCACTTTGCTCACAAATACTTTGCACAGTGCTATTTCTGCATGTAAAGAAATATATTTCATACTATAATTAGCCACTAGCTATTTACTTCCTATATGTAGCCATCTATAGGGTTTGGGCATACTTTTCTGCAACATGGTGTACATAAACTACCTTGCATTATTTGCTTAGATAATTGCTTTAGAATGTGTTTTTTTTTTTGGCTCAACAGAAACATAAATAAAACCCATTGTTAGAGTAAAACTTCTACATATTTAAATATGGATGCTGCTTTTCTTGTGAAAGTAAACTGTACTGTAAAAACTATAAACTTCATCTTAAAAGTGACTGAAATTTAAACTGAAATGTCCTGTTTTAGGTTGTTAATATGCTCAGATCTATTTGAATGCCTCTCCCTGCATTAATTCCTCAGAAGAATTGGTCTTAAAAATAGCTGCAGAATAATATAATTTCATCATATTGTGCATGATGTTCGCACAGATGGCAAAGACAAGCATCTTCCAGCCCATTTGGGGAGCGTTTTTTTTTTTTTTTTTTTTACTTTAGGGACCCTATTAGTTTGGAATAGAAGCTCAGGTGTGGCTGCAGCGGTGACTTTAGCCTAAACATTAGTTCTGTTTCATCTCACTAGCATGAAGTTTTGGGGGATAAAATGCACAGTAGTGGTATGAAGGTTAAGAGAAAAAGGAAATCTTAAGTGTTATGTGCCCCGGACACACTATAATGCTCTTCAATCCTATATTTCCAACACTTCTAATATGCTTTCAGCATCTGGAACACCTTTTGCTCTTGTGTGGAGGTGTGATCAATCACACGTCATGCAGCAGGCTGCACTAAAGATGGCAGAGAAATTCATCAGACATGGTCAAATATTGAGCAACGAGCTAAATGTGTGTTTGTGAGCAAACAGGACTGAGCACGTAACTCTTTACCATGGGAGAGGCCATCATCCAGTGTAAACATCTTCTTACTCAATTTAGCTCAATGTGTCTGAGTTTTTCTTTTTTTTCCCTAATCCTGTTCAGGTATAAGAGTTTCTACAGGCTTCATCTTTGGTTTGATATTTATAGCTGCTCTCCCTTTTGTTCTGAGTAGAAAACCCCCCTGTGTTAGGTTTATTTTTATCAACTAAAACGGGCCCCATCAGGCAATATTGCTCACATCTTAACACAGCACAATGAACCTGTGACTTTATCAGAGATGGATATAAAACCTGCACACACTCCTGCTTTTCTTACTGGGGTTTGGTAAGCCGAAGCTGAGCCTGTATAGTGTTTAATAATTCATAAAGACAAATACAGCGTTCACACAGTTAGTTTAATATAATCTGATTTATTTTAAAACTCAATCAGTATTAGTTTCTTTGGTAAAGCATTAGAGTAATTTATTTAAATGTCTGCAAAGATGACTTACTCAATATCAGGTTCTGACCCTTCTCTTTTAATTTATATTTGACCCCCTTATGGGCCACTGTTTTAGCATTGTTGAAAACAAAGTAATGAATTTTATTTTCTACCTTTACAAGCTAACAGTCGGGCTTCAAGCCATTAACTGAAAAGGGGAAAATTAGTGTGATTATTTTGTTGTGATTCAGAGCGAGCATTTGGGCCTCCAGAGGTCATTACAAACTAAAGAAAAAAGATTAATTATAATGTAGCACTTTGTTTGGGGCTTTTGTATAAAAAGTACTAAATCTGTGACAGATCTTTGGTGAATTGGTACAGAAGAAGCTCTGAATTAAGTGAAACTTTACAGTCAACTTTAACTTTTATACTTAAGTAGTGGGAACGGAAACTTTTACTGTTGCTCAGAAGAATAAATCCCTACTTTATTACTTCTTCTTATCATTTTTTACTTATTGCATTTCAATTAACGTGTCGCGTCCGGCTCCAAAATGACCTCTCATCTCTGAAGTACACAATCATCCGTCCATGTCTGTTCTTTCTGTTCAGCTTCCATCTTTATTCTGCTCTCTCCTGCTGTCCTTTTTAGTCCGTTTCGTCCCCTCTCTCCCCCCAGATGTCTGCACTCAGTTATGTTTGTCTCTCTACTTGTCCTCCGCAGTCTTTTGGTTCTCTACGTCTCTCTTTCATTCCATCTCTCCGTCTATAAATAGAAGCCTCGTGGGCTGGAGGTGTTCGCAGCAGCAATGACGGCGCGTGATTAATTTTTTTTTAAACTCGTCTTTTTTTTTATTTCTCTCCTCTTCTCTTCATTAATCTCTGCTTTTGAATGTTTTCCTTGACTAGTATTAGTATCTGTGCTTAGTTGTTGATGCCCTAAAAAACCATAAAACAGGAGCTAGAGGTAGGAAGAACAATTATTTTAATGTTGGCACAGCAACATTTATATTCTTTTATTCAGACAGGCAGCACAATTTTGTGAAATGAAGTTTTAGCTCTGTAAATCAAAGATCTTCTTCAACTCACTGGAACAGTCTTGTCTGTGTATTCCCAGTTGGCAGATTTAAACTACAGCTAGCAAGTATCTCCTATTTATTTAACCTTTAGCACTGCCCAAGTGCTTTGAGCTCTTGAGTACTGAATTGGTCAATAAAATTTAAAGACAAAAAAAAATATTTCCAAGCAGTTTGCAGAGTTGCATAAAAAAACCCAACTTGTCATATTTTGTGTGCTCCAAGCATTCATTACATGTTGCTTTTGGCTGAGTTTATTCCAGTCAGTTTATATTTCCACTGCTTGACTTTATCATTCACTGTTATTAAAAGATTATAATGACTCATACAGGCAAATACAGCTTTCAAAGATACCACAAATATGAAATGATAAGCAAACACGCTCCCTCCCAAACATTTATTTAAATGTTTACATACACACCTAAATACATATACAAATAGGGTATAGGAACTGGTGTTTATGCAGCCATCAACATGTGCATTCACACGCCGACATGCTTGGAAGCGCACACATGCACTTATTTAAGGAGAGGCATTGAGGGTCCCATTCAGTGGAAGGGTTTGAGGTCAGATGTGGGGTCAGCGTTTGCCTTATTTAGAGATTGCATCGGCTGCGTCCTTCAGAACGATGACAGATTAGTTGAGACAGGCAGAGGGGGGGGGGGAAAGGGACGAGAATTATATTATTTTTGTCAATTCTGGTGTGTGCGGGCATGCCAATCCCTCATCACTCTCATTACCATATGACCCAGACGAGGACCGATGAGGCCGATTCTTTGGTTTTTAGTGAGAGGATATAAAAGCATTGGTATTTTTTTTTTTTTTCTCCCTCTGGATTAACCCGCACCAACCTCCATTACGACATTATCTCGGCGCTTTGTTTTGATTTCGATATGCACCTATCATTGTTTTCTTTGGAACGTCTTTGTTTTGACTTCATAAAAAGATAATTTGTTACATTGCTCATAGAGAAAGCCCAACAATAGCACCTATTGAATAAATGCTTTCTGGAAATTCTCAATTATTCAGTAGGTAAACAGTCAGTGCATGACTCTTATCTCATGATCAGACACGTGCTGTTGAACCCTGTGTCCCGATATCGTGCTGTGTTTGAAGGAGCTGGTTTGAAACGGCATTTTTTAAATTGAAATAAATGTAGATAATAGCAACGTTCAGCACAGAGCTGCAGTAGCACCTGTCAGTAAACTGTCAGTACACAATAGCAGCTGTTTGACTGGTACACGGTGAAAGATTCATGGAGTTAAGCAGCTTACATGACCATCTATCAAGCCTTCAGTCAACAAGCCTCAACATTGCCAAGTGGGAACATGTGACCCATGTTTACTAGATCAGGAAGTTTAGTTTGGCACCGACAGTCAAGGCTGGGTTGTTTAATGCATAAAACAATCACAAAAATAGGTTCCAGGAATTAAAAATAGAATAAAAAAGTTCTTAAAACATTTTGAGTGTTACATTTGTCATCTGTGGGAGATTGTGGCATGTCTTCTCCATTTCTAGCTGCAAAGTCAGGTTTGGCCTCCTCTGCTGAGCTGATGAACCACGGCAGTAATATTTTCAGAGGGTGGGGATTCAGACGGTAATGTTGATTCAGTTCGAGGTTTATTTCCCTGATCTCGTAATACAACAAGTGGCTTTTAAAGAGACGCCCACTCGTGAGCTGCAGGGAAGGTCAAACGGCTCTCCTCTGACATGATATTTTCATAATTGCCAACAAAATTGGTTGAACCACATGCAATATAAAGTGTGTTTGAATTTTTTTTTTTTTTAATCAGAGAAATAAATGATTTACCCCAGACGTCCAGCCGCAATAATTCATAAACGCTGATGCTTCTGTGTGTTTTGGCACAGGACTCTGTATGAGCAGGTGTGGGAAACCTTTTGAAGTTGTCATTCTGACGGATCGTACCGTCACGTTCACGCCTCTCTCCAGGGGTTAGGACACATATCAGGAGCATCAAGTGCCCCGAGAAGCTGCTGTCTTATCAGAAACCATATTAATTCTTCAAAGCCAACCCCCTGATCGAGCTGCTCTTCTGCCTTACGTGCCTGGTTGGTGCTCAGGTTTGAGCCGTGTGTCTTTACTCTGTTCAGAGCTTGTTTACCACTTGCTCTGTTCTGACCTGACTGGAACTTTCTTACCCACTTTTTTCCTCTTGCTTTTGACTCCAGCCCTATTTTTTTGACCTCTATTAAACCAGGAGCTGATGTAATATAAGCTTGTGTGTGTGTGTGTGTGTGTTTTATTCTTGCCTGAGAGTGCAGTTGAAACATTTGTTGACATTGCCACAGTTTTATATTTGTTCCTTTCCAAGAGAAGTTTTCCAGAAGTTTCTTTTTTTCTTTCACTAGTTTAACATCCCGTGTTGGTGTGGATGTTTGTGCTTGCTGAACTGTTTGTGTACGTGATTTAATTCATGCTTATTGATCATGTATTATTCCTTATTGGCAGCTGGGGCTTAAATGGAAAACCTTAAGCTGTATGTTACAGAGGATTTAAATAAGGTGCCCATACCTCTGCAGAAAATCAATGTTTCTTTTTTAGCAGCCCCTTATCCCTCTGGTGCATCCTCTGGCCTTCTTTCTAACACCATCCAGATATTTTAAATGGCTAACTTTCAGTCTTCACTTTGTAAAAACAGCACCGATGATCTGTTATTGCCAGGACAAATTAGCTCTTAACCAAAGTGTGCTCACAGTCCGGGAAAATTGTCAAATTCCTGACTACTGCTTAGGAGTGGTGCTTTTATAGACTAGTCAATCAGGCAAATATGGTCACCAGCTTATTGATTGATACATCCTTACCTACTTTATAACCCTTGTGTGAGCCTACTTCATTAATTTTATGCTCTTGCCTACTGCAACAAACCAATTCTGTTAATAAAACCTCAGCATAGTGTCATACATGATTTAGCTCACCTCATCTCCGTGAAAGTCGCTCTAACAATATCTAAACTCGATGTGTTCATTTACCTTGAGGCAGTTGCTGCTGAATGTAACATGAAGACAACAGGAAAGAGTAGTATCAGTTTTAGTTCTTCTCTTTTCTTTAACCTAACCCTGCAGCGTAGTTATTTTAAGCAGCTTAAAAATCCCATTGTCCTATTAAAAATCCTATTTATCCCCATTCAACAGAAAGAAGGCCAGTCATCCTTTATACTGCACAATATTCAGGTGTAAAATAGGTTATAGGTTAAGTCACTCTTTGTCTCTGGTGGCAATAAGCCCTTTGCTATTGTACGAGCTAATTGTAGCCAGATGTACTTTGTGATTAATTACAGTCTTTCCATTCAAAAGTGACAGATTTGTACATTGTTGTAATTATCCACCTTTTCTCCACTCCAAAGTCTGCCAACTATTAAACCAACGAAGAGACAGCTGAAATAACAAGCCCACCTTTTTCCAAAGCTTTGGAGTTCTGACCCAAAATGATTCAAGAGTTGGACTCTTCTGGGAGCTGAAATCACAAAAGTAATTAGGAGTGTTTTTGTTGGGCTAAAGCACGCAGTCCTCAAGTGACATTTTGTATGCATGATGGGTACTTTGGATGCCAGCTTCTAGCTGCAGGTCTCAAAGCAACATAAGAAGAATTGGTAATTTCACAATCTTTTGAATCAAATAAACTTGCCTAAATGTTTTTATAATAGTTGTATTAATTAGTTCTGGGTCTGGTAGGAAAAGTTAGTTACTGTCATTATTTTACTTAATGTTAGCCAGGCTTAGACTGAGCAGAAGTACAATAAGAACAATGGATTTTTGCTGTCAGTTTATGAATGAACCGTTCACATTTTTCCCTTATATAACTATCATTGTTACAGGTTTTTAAACAAGGTTCTCTTGGTGTAATTGTTGGCTTTGGAGAACTTTGTAGCATTGTGTGTGAACTGATTTGGTAGTCTCATTAGTGAGGCCTTGTTGCCATTATTATACTTATCTTTTCAGAGAATGAGACTCATTATGAAGTTGTACCATTTAGCTTTTGTCTCAGTTGACAGCTCATTATCTGTGACGTTTCCCCTCCCACCTCATCCTGCCTCTTCTCGTCTCAAACCCCTCTCTCTCAACATGCCCTCGCCTACCACCACACTTCATCTCCTTCTCCCTCCTGGAGCTTTTTCTTTTTCTCCCCTCCTCCTGATCAGCCATTAGCATCTGCGAAGCCCCCACTTTTCTCTCATCTTCTTTTCTTCACCTCCTGCCTTCTTTCATGTTCAGTTTTTCTCCTCCATCTTCAATTTTACAGTCCTCCTCACTACTTCCCTTTCTTCTGTTTTTCCACTATGAATGTCTAACCTAGAGTGCCTGGTTGTTCACCCGTCAGCAGCATCAGTCCTGATTTTTTTTTTTTTCCTCCTGACAAAAGCGGTTTGTGTGACTAACTGATGTAACTGCTAGACTGACTCAGTCCTTGTGACATTGACATCTCTGCTCTCAGAGAAGGCTTTGCTGAGACAGACGGGCACCTCTGCAGTAACTCTACACCTCAAGTGTGTGTGTATGTGTGGCTGGGCATGATGTTCTCACAGTTGTTGCATCATTGTCATACAATCCAACCTTTTTCCCTCTGCTCCTCTCTCATCTTTTCTCTCCTCCTCCTCCTCCTCCTTACTGCCCTCCAGTAGGTTTCCTCAGTTAGCCACGCTTAACCACTCAAAAAGACACTCTTGTTGAATTTAGGCTTTTTTGCCTGTATTATTTATGTAAACCAGGCTTTTTTAAAAATATTGCATGTATTTTTGTGAGCATAACAAGCAGGCATTGAGTGGAAGATTCCGGTACTGTGTGTCGTTTAAACTTCAGAGGACAAATGTGCCCATTTCCTCTTCCTGTAACCTCACTTCCTTCCTCAATTCTGCTCTAAGGTGGAAGCCTGAGAGCGTTCCTCCTGCCTTCTGTTTTGTCATTCACACGTCTCTGTGTCGACATCTGTAAACACAATTTAACAAGTTCAGATTTATTGCGTTTGTGTTAAAAAAGGAAACGGGACGACTTGACGAAATGTAAACATTTCATTTTGTAACCGTAAGAGAGCCCAGTGTTGTAGCATCGCTAGATTTCTTTAAAGCGTGTGCCCGTCCTCGAGATAGACAAAAAGGAAAAGTCCCCCCATAAAACCAGGTTAGTGTCTTGTAACAGCGTGTGCTTTTGGCGCTCGTGGACTCACATCTGGAATGGATTAACCCCAAATTCTGCTCGTAACATTAACCACAGTCACTCATCCGACATGCACACGTACATGCATGGAGCATTCCTGCACACATGTTTGGTGGTGGGTCGCACTGGAGCTGCTTCAGCTGTCTTTCACTAATTATGTCAGTTTTTTTTGCGTGATTTGATCACTAGGCTGAATCTGTTTGACTTGTCTGGTTACCCCGTCTCAGCCTGCTTTGTTACGACTAACCAGCCGAGAAGGAAATCTAGGCCTCGATGAGGGGTGGAAAAGGCCAGAGGGACGGGCAAAACAAATAGGACAGACATTAAAGAGAAGGGAAGAGGAGGGAAACTGATTGATGACGTTTTATTGATGTTTTTCCTCCATCATTACTATCTTTTGTTTGTCTTAATCCAAGAATAAGTTGTGAAATTTGTTTGTGCTTTGTATCTTTAGACAAATGTTTCCAATTTTCATGCTCGGTGTTTCCTTTTTCTGTCGACAGTTTTAAAGTACTGTCATTATGCGGTGCATTCAAGTCATTGTGACTTTGTAGACAACACTGTTCATGTAAACACACACTGGTTTGCTCTCAACCTCAAGTGGTAGTTAGACTGAAAAACGTCTGTAAATATTCAGCTTACAAATTTAACTGCGTGCTGGTGCTTTCTTCCTTGTTGGTGTGCTAAAATATTTATGTGAAATGAAAAATGCAGCCTAAATTAGTATTTTAAAAAAATACTTTGATGAAAAGGGTTCTCTGTTACAATACTTTCTCACTTTTTCTATACCATAAAAAGCAAATACCAAGGTGATTTAGACTGCTGATAATTTCAACTTTCTCCCCCACGTTGGGCCTTTTCCAGCTGAAACTAGTCAGGCTTCATATTGGAGCATTCTTTTTGTATCCTTCAGTGATTGGACGCTGATGGCTGCTATTGCTCTTTGAAATGAAATCTGAGAAGTGCTGAGCTGCAGTTTAGGCATTAATAGTGGAGGCCCAGATTTACTGGGGTGTAAAAAGATCGTCCACCCAGGATTATGTAATAGTTTTTATCTGGGACGGCCCTTGTCCTTTTTTCTGTGACAAGCCCCAGCACCGCCATTAGTGAGGTCATCACTTACTGTAACAGTTTCACGGCGTAAGTTGTCATTCACACCAGCCCAGATGTGCACATAAAAAAACACAAGAATGCACCCTTTAAACCAACAACCAACGCACAAACACGGGTATAAGGTTTCTTTGTAATGAACGCCTGCTGGTGGCATCTGTTGGTATTTTTACAGGCTTTAGGAGGGATTTTATCTGTGATCCTTCTACAGTCTCTGGGATCTTTTGTCTAATTTAAAAGCTATGGAGACTTACTAAGCTCCAGTGTTTTTTTTATTTTCCTTTTTTTTCCCCCTCCCTTGCTTTGGATATGTGACTCACTCAGCTGAAGTGGTGCTGAACTTGATTTAAAGGTCTGAGCTGTAGCCACTAATCGAATGGATCATGTCCAGCAGCATTTCATCTTCTCTGATCTCTTTGTTTATGATGTGTTAACAGAGAGGCAGGTGGATGCGCACTATATTAGGACTATATTAGGACCTTTTGCACTTTGATATTCCACAAACTCATACTTACTTATATAACACACAAAATAAAAAAAAAAACAGAATACGTCCTTAAAAAGTTCGAGGCTCACTCACGATCTGTGCGTGACGTGCAGCAGAAGCAGCACTCTTTTGCTGGAAATAAAAAGGTAAAATCCTGGAAAAGTTCAAAGATTCTTTGGTCCATTCATGACAGATGGGAATGGTGATCTATGACAACCATTATATTTAAATGTCTTGGGTTTCTGATTAATCTTTACTGTGGTTAAAAGAATGTTTTACTGTCAAATTAATTAAGCAAGGCCTTGTAAAAGTCTACTCAAGTCTTTTTTTGGTTTCTTGGTCAGTAATTGTGTAATTTATCTCTGAGGACTATCAATTAACTCAGTTTATCTGTGAGTATTGTATTCAAATTTATTGCTTTTGGTAGTAATGACAAAATAATAATAATTGCTTTGCTAATTAAATAAAGCTGTTTTTTTTGCTAATAGTTGCCACAGAACTTCCCCATGGTTTCATTGTCTCTGTACACAAAGCCATAGGGGCCTTGCTGACACACATGCACTCATATTCATACCATATTTTTAATAGTTGCCCTACACTTTTATACTCTAGTTCAATAGGTGGCAATCTTGTGCTCTTTACTGTCTATTCAAATCCAAAGATGTTGGAGTGATTTCTCATCAGGAATTTGACAGTTAGGGTCTCCTTGTTGTCCTGGAGTGATTAATTGTACCAGTGTGTATACCAGTGAATCTCCACAGTATCTCCTCAAACTAAGCTACTCAGATTCTACTCGTGCTAGTACTCGCTGTCTGCTGTCTCTGTCGTATCTTCAGTTTTAGCATCGAGCACATGTTGCCACACAGTCCATGTGGTCAGCTGAGGAAGGACCTGGCAGACCCTGGTGGACTGGTGGGAATTGCAAAGTTGACGTCACAAAGGCCTCTGAGTTGAGCAGACAGGGAAATGTGAATGCTGGTGCAAACTTAACCCAACCAGTGGGACTCGCAGAGGCGATAACAAAGGTTACATCAACATGATTTGTTATGTTATATAAGATATAATAAAAAAATAAATAATAAATTGAAAGTGAGATGACACTTAAATGGATTAAATGCATAAAAGTAAACAAAACAAACTATAGTTTGGATCAAGGCATGGACTTTCAGTTGTTGAAATGACTAGTTTTTGTTCGGATTTGTTGAACTTTGCTGAACTTATGCGCACAATAAAAGCCTTTTTGAATAACCAAAGGCAAGCCTTCTCCTAAACTGCTTGTTTTAGTCATTGAACTGCTGAGGAACCCTAAACCAATGTGCTGAATTATTAAATTCTAAATGTTTTACTGCAGCTCAAAGCATGAATGAAAATCTTGTTCACTCAACTGAACTTGGGAAATCCAGCTAGTCAGTGTTTTACTCATTAGCTCCTGGAACTGGGATTATCCCAGGCATAATCAGATTCTTTGTGCGCGGCGTGCTGTTTAGGATCAACACTTCAGACTAAAGGTTTCACTCACCAAATTTAGATTTTTCTTTTATTATGCCTGGATCACAATGGCTGGATCAAGTGGTCTGATCAAGGGTGTCTAAAACTTTTATTCTGGTGGATTCCAAGTGGAGGAAGGCTGAAAAGAAAGGAAGATGAGAGATTATTAGTGAGGAGGAAGAGAAGCATAACCATCTGACTCTCCTGGCAAATGGTGGGTGTGCATTGTGCACCCAGGCACAGACTGGAGACAATAGTGCCCAGTGAGTGACAGACTGGGATGGCACCCATTGTTAGGAGACATGTTGACATCACCTGGTTGAATAATCTGTCCCAGTGAATGGCTTTCTTTGTGTCTTGCTACAAATTAGAAAAAAAAAAAATCAAAAATAAAAGCAAAGTAAATCTTTATCAAATATGCAAAGACTTCATAACACTGTATTTAAAAAAAAAAAAATCCAACATTATCAAAACCATTTGATATGCGACTCACCCAAACTGCGACAGAAACAGCAGATTTTTTGGCCATGGTTGGGTCAGATGCACACACATGCACACTGACACATGGCCCCGGTTACTGCAATATGTAGAGCGGTTATTGATGGGAAACCAAAAACCATCTAAATGGGAGGAATGAAGGAGAGAGGATTGGCGTGGTGTGACAGGGGAAACAAAAAGGGACTTAAGCACACGGAAACACAAGCTAAAAGGGGGCTAAAAACAGGATAAATCAGCATACGGAGAACATTTGAAGAGTGTTTGAGCAAAAAATGTCTCAATCTTGTTGGGGTTTTCTCTACTTTGGCAAACAGTGCTTTCATTTTCTCTCCACTTATGACTTTTACTTGAACTTATTCTTCCTCTCTTTAGTCATTCTTATTCGCACCAGATGCTCTTAGTTTCTCTCTGGCTAACCATAGCAAGCTGTGGTGAAGGTCTTGGTTTATGTGTGCAAGTAAACCAATGTGTGGGTCTTTTTGTGAACATGTTTATTAGGTGTGTAGGTGTGTGTGCTTTAGGAGATTTGTGGTTCTCTGCAGGAAGGCATTTCAAGGCCGTGGGGGGTCTGAGGGGCACTTTTTCCTACACACTAAGTGAACACACTGGGACTTTTTTAAAGTTTTTTTTTTGTGTTTTTGCACAAGACAGACATGCAGCCAGGCAGCACCCCAACACAAGTATATAGAAACAAACCAGCTCATTCACGCTGCCTAGATCTAATTAGGATTTACAGGTTTTTATTTTATTTATATTTTCATTTTATTTTACTGTGGTTACAGACCAGCATTCTTGCATATCTGGGTCAGAGGTTAGTCGGAGGGAAATCAAAATGGCAACACATTTCAAAGAACCTAACCAAAAAGAAGTACACATTTCAGATGTGGGTTCACAATGATCCAATAAAGCCTCCAATCAAACTGTAAGGAATTGCTCTTGCTAACACTTTTACATTACATTCATCATGTGAAGTTTATTGCATTTATTTCAAGGTCAGATTATCCCTTTGAACAGATTTTCTGTGGTTTTACTATCTGGCTTTAAAACAGGTTGTAACTAAATACCATCAGTGTCCTGGTCAAGTGTAAGATCAAGATTCTTGCTAAAGACATTTTTTATTGATAAAGAGTAGAATTACTGTGAATGACTCAACCTTTCCATTGTTTTAAGTCAGCCGTGACAATGGTGCTCAATGGAAGCTTAACACATGCCTATTTAGCATATCTATAAGGATTTGCATCATCAGACCTGTTTGTAAATCACTACCTATATTCTAATTGCTATTAAAAAGATACTGTACACACGGCGCTTGTTTTCACCTAAATTAAACAGTTCGAACTCCCAAATATTCTTATCCAAGCGAGGGAGGACAGTGACAGATAGCGTGTTTCAGTTATACTCGCTGTAATAAGGTCAATGTCAGTACAGCATAAAATGTTGCATTTATTGTTGTTAAGGAACGCTTCCATTTGATTTAGCAGACATACAAAAAGGTTTACATTTTCTACATTTAGAACATTTTCTAAGTCTTATCTTTAGCAAATAAAGAAAATATGCAGCAGAGGCCTGAGAAATTCATCTTCTTCTAGCTAATTGAACTATAGGGTTTGATTTTTCAGCTAATAGCTACAGATTGGAACAAAAATAAGTGGAAAAGCAGTCAATGTTCAACAAACTGTTGCTTGAGATAACATGTTTTGCTTGTTGGAGGTAAAATTTAAAGGCGTAAGGGAAAGTTGAGGTTCAAAACATTTGCTCAGTAATGTTCATTTTTGTCTAATTGAGGGTTTTACTCACTAATGAAAGTGACAGAGAAGCTTCTTCTTATTTTTCTTTTGTGGATTTTTTTTTGTCTCTTGTATAAATGAGATATAATTACTGTTGTTCCATGAGAACCCTGAGAAACAGACACTTCATTGAATGCAGACAATCCGATCTAATTATTTATTCTATTTTCAGACTCCCCAGGAGAGGTCCCAGTTTGATACCCATGAACTCGCAGCCCACTAGCGTCGTAATTATTTCCTCAAGCACATTTCAGTGCTAGTTTGTCATGGGAGAGTTTCTCTCTCTGCTGGCACCCGTTGTACGGCGGTCAGGGTCAGCTGTAGCCTCGTTCCATCTGGTGCGGGGATCGCTGTTCGCTGGTTGTGGAGCAGCAGACCAGAGAGGACCCGAGCAGATGATCACAAAGTGTCCAAACTCAGCGGGACACCCAGACCTGCATGACTCGATCAGCGCGTATCAGCTTTCAGCCCTTCTGCAGGAAACTGCATAATACTGTGACACTGCAGATTGAGTTTCTGCCAGCCTCTCTGGCTGTGTAGTTGTTTGTTAGTGTACATATGTGCCCGAATGTGTGTGTGTGTGAGTTGTCCTTAGTTGGCTTTTATAGAACAGAAACAAGGCTGACAAAATTAGAGCAGTCACTTACGCAGGGATGTATAGGAGGTTTCTTTGAAGCCCTCAGAAAGGCTTGGGGAAGGCAGTGACAATGCAGCGCTGGGATTAGAGAGTGTGAAGCCCTTATGTCGAAAAAGAAGTATGTGTGCGAGTGCCAGATAAGGGACGGCAGATTTGAGTGTGCAGGCATGTCTGTGTGAGGTGAAGGAGGGTGTAAGAGAAATGTGAAAGAGATGCTCATATATGGCGAAGGAGAGGATATTTTTCTCTGACAAAACTCAAATCTCATGATGTTTTGAAGCTCGTATGGCGATAAGAAAGACAAACGCCCTCAACAAGAGAACCTGTGTGTCACGGATCAAATTTAACTCCTTACTCACTGACCTCCTAACATCAGGTTAGTTCTTAAAATGCTTTTGTTTTAGATATACATCCACTGCAATACCTCTTAAAGCCTTTCCTGGCTGTAAGCACATTTATAGACTGAAGGAAACATTAATGTTGGATTAGAAGGCTCTTTTAGACTTACTGTCTGCTGCCTTTAGTCATATCTGTGGATACACACTCATGAACACATTTTATCACTTTACAGGGTCTAAAATTGACCTAAATAAACATCCTGGAGACTTACTGGAACCTAAATTTAGATCTCAGCTAGTCTAGCTTGAAGTTTGATGCAAATACATCAAAAAGCCTATAATATCTCACCATTGACAGATATTATATGAGTAATACACACATAGCGATGAAGAGAGACATAATTAGTGAAGGAGGAAGAATCCTCTAATGCTCAGAGGAGATGATTTAAGTGTTATGGTTGGTCAGGATCTTTCCTAAGTGCTGCTGGGAAATGGAATGTAGGCTTCCAGTCAGTCAGGTGACTTGCGGCTCTAGTCATGTGACCACAGGTCACATGACTGTGACCACAAGTCACATGACTGCAAAAGGAAAGAGCCAGAGAAGAAGAGTATCGGCGTACGACTTGACGAGCACACACACACGGATGATTTGTCAGTCGCTAATGGGCTATCATCAGGAAAGTGGTTGCAGTGGGATGATGGGATGGGGGGGATAAGCTGTTTTAGGCCTTCTCTCTGACACACGTTTCTGAAAGCCTCAGTGTGTGTTTAAAGTGCATTAATGTGTGTGGAGAGTGCGTGCGGGGAAGTCATATGATGTCGATGAGGCCCCGGCTTGTACAGAACGACAATATGAGATCATCTCAGAAGCTCTCCTGATCTGTGAAGCAGCTCACAAGATTCTCTAATTGCTTCAAAACATTTTCAAAGACTCTCGTTGTGACCTAGTGGCGCTGCTCAGTTTACTGGGTGTTTTTATGAAAAGCTGGAAAATGTTAAGGACGTGGTCTGTTCAGTCGTTCTTGTACTGGGTGATTTTCATATCTGTATTCAAAATTGATACAAAGAGGGAATATTTCAATAAAAGACATTATTAGTTGTTCAAGCCTTCCTACAAAATGATAAAACAGGTGAACTGGAGTTATGCCATCCTCATTGGACCTCTTTTAATAATTGGTTGCCATGGAGATAATTGTTGTAGCTTTCCTGAGGGTTGGTATTTAACCTGCAGCATCTGACTTTGCATGACCTAAAAATTGCTGCTGCAATTTAAAGGCAAATGAAGCAACATTTTCTTTTCCTTTTTTTTTTTTTTACCTAATTTAATTCTGTCTTCCCAACGTGTTAAGTTAGACCTTTTATTGTTATACGTAATAAAACTTTTTTTTTAAATCTATGTCTGACATCTGGGTAAATCTTGTTATTGCTGTGGTGTAGTTCATATTTGGAACGAGCAGCTTAAAAATGTATGGTCACAGAGGCTATGGCAGCTAAATTAGGGCATAAATCCCCTTTAGAATCGAGGAGTTGTCAGCTCATTTTATTGCTGCCAAGCACCAGTGATTGGGCTTTTTTCGGGGGCAGTAATGGACCAAATGTGTCATCTGCATTTAGATTTAGAGACTGGAATTAGAAACTGCTCAGACACACTTAAAAAAAGCAAATAAACACAGACATATTGGATACAAGCCTACTAAAAACGCCACATTTTAAACTTCAGCTGAGGTATTGATATTTTAGAAAACACAAAACCATTTAATTTATTTTGTCTCTTAAGATAAAATCTTAAAAGACAAAATAAACCACTGGTGTTCAAGTTTAAAACCACACGTGACCCTAAAAGGCCTTTGAAGGAGCTGACCTGCCCACACAGCCCGATGCATTTCTTTATTGAGGTGTCAATGGCAGAGATGGAATGCCCATTAAAGTGTGTGTGATGGAAGAACTGTCTTTTAATAGCTTGTTTTGGTCCAGCTTCCTTGACACATAAGAGCACAATAAAACTGTTGTGCAGATGTTATAAACAACCAGTTAAGTTACTTGATATTTTAATCATAAGTACCAGAAAATATGATATTGTAAACACTAGGGCTGCACATGTATGAATAAATAAATGCATGTTTGGGATATCACAATCAGGCAAAGAGCTGCTCGGGCTGCAATACATGTTAGGCTATTTTTATAATCCATTTGTCACAAAGAAGGACATAAAGCTTTAGCTTGTTATGTACAGATCCAAAGACGATTGAGCAGAATTCAGCCTCAGACTCGCTCTAATGGATGTTTGAGGCTTTCTGAGTGAAGATGAAAAGACAGCAGTTTTATCCACATTCTTCCTTGTTAAGAGACTGCAGTGTTTTCTGATAAGATCAGATTTCATATTTAAATCCATCTTTCTCTTTTAGTGTTGTGCTTATATGTTCTGCGGATCAAATGACTTCATCCCTTCTCATTTTTTCTGCCAAAATCATTTTGCCATTTCTTGTCTGCTGATTAGCTCTTCTGTTTAACCTTCCAAACGTCTCCCCTCTGTGTTTGATTGCAATTGAATTCACTATAATAGTGTTGTGCGTCTAATGTGGTGGGAACAAAACGAATGTCTTCACTTAAGATTTCGAAATGGGCAGTGCTTTGTGTTTCTTTGTTCTGCCCGCTCTCGACTAATTGTCCCTCTCCGTCCTGTTTGCAGGACCGTAAGCTGTCCAAGTCGGAGCGTCAGCGGTTCAAAGAGGAAGCCGGGATGTTGAAGGGTCTCCAGCATCCTAACATTGTCCGCTTCTATGACTCATGGGAGGGTCTGTGCAAAGGGAAGAAATGTATTGTTCTCGTCACCGAGCTCATGACATCTGGCACGTTAAAAACGTGAGTACATGACATATTGCTTTAGGTTTGTTCAAATGGAAAACAAATGTCAAGAGTGACCATGTTGCCAACTGATCCACACAGGATTAGGATTAGGGATTGTCCTGAAATGCAACTAGAACATAAAAATTCAGTTTATACACGTGGTTTCACACTAGCGTTTTTAACGCCTCATATCCCAGCAGGGTTTTAGTGCTAAATTGAGCCGTTAGCGTAGCAGCTAGTGAGAACGTAACTCGTTACAAGTAGAGTCTGTGTTGGATTTTTTTCTGTAGTGTTACTTGTTCTCTATATAATACTT
Organism: Kryptolebias marmoratus; assembly: GCF_001649575.2. Classification (NCBI taxonomy): domain Eukaryota; kingdom Metazoa; phylum Chordata; class Actinopteri; order Cyprinodontiformes; family Rivulidae; genus Kryptolebias; species Kryptolebias marmoratus. Next base: position 12,723,850 of record NC_051447.1, on the reverse strand, counting down.
AGATTACCTTTAAAAAAATATGCTTAAAAACTAGAATGCATCACCATGAAACTTTTTCCAAATTAACGTGTGTTGAATGCTGCTTATTCACAAAACGGATCCCATAAATACGCATGGATTTTTAAAACGCTGCCACCATTGGTGCTTGTCGGTCTCTCACCTCAGTCTCTGCTCATCCTTCCCCCAAAACGGTTGTAAAGAACAGATATTTATCTATGTATCTGTGAACGTCACTGCGACCGCCGAGCTCCTGTTATAATAAATGAAAAAAAAAAAAAAGGCGATGATCGGTGTTCGGCCTCGCCGTGCATCTCGGACCATCGCCAGCCCACCTGGCAGCTGCTGCTTCTGCTGCAGATTCCTCTCATTCCTGACATTGTTTCTCGGTGTTGATGGTAGAGGCAGACAGATGGATGACTAGGCCGACAGTTTTATACAGTTCCAGAAATCAAAGCGACAGGAAAGCAGAAGGAGAGAGAGACGCCTGGAAAATTGTCAGGGAAAAAAAAATAAAAGAAGGAAATAAATGGTGTCATTTAAGATCAGCGAGGAGGTGTGACCAACTTTTGACTCACCTGTAACAGCAGAGGGAGAAATATTTCATTTGCTCAGCACTGTTAAGGACAGCAGCGCCCTCCACTGGAGGACTGAAAGGAATAAATGCAGTGCTGCTTTTATAGCTTTTTGGCTTCACTTTCTACCATTTGCAAACAAGATTGTGTGTGGCTGATGATGGTTTGTATTCCAGAAACATCCAGTTCAGTATCACATAATAACCCCAGCTAACATGTTCCCTTCAGAAGCTACAACCATCTGCTTTGTACATTTTTTACTTTAAAACAGCAGTTGACATTATTCAGATTGCTGCTTATTGATTATTTATGTTTAACCCTGTGTACACAAGAAAGCCAAACTTCACACACACATGCGTGTGTTTGAGAGCACCTCCGGAGCATGTTGGTGTGCTCCTGACCAGGATGAATGCTATGCAGGGGTTCGGCTGTCGTCCAGATGAATACTCAGAAAGGAGAGGTGCCGCTCTGTGCTGAGGCAGTGGAAAAAGGAAGAGTGATGACAGGAGAGGGGTGTAGGGGGTGGACTGATAGGGAGGGAGGAAAATGTTGAAGATGGAAACACTGACCAGAACAGGCTCAGCCTAGAAAAGAGGCCCCTTATCAATGTCTGTGTGAGAGATGGTTGTGCTGCCTGCTCATGTATTTTTTAAATGCATATGTAAAATTAATAAGTGAGGTTTATGTGCTGAAATAAAAAGCAAGCTTGAGGAACTCTGGGGTGAGGGAAGGGAGGGTGGGGGGGACACACTGTGCAGCGTCACTCCAACGCTGCTGCATGCCACAGGGTTTAACTTGTCTGTCAGCACTGTTCTGACGTCAGAATGGGGGAGAAATAAAGCAGAGGAGATGGGCGAAGGACAGCATGAGGGGTTAGGGTGGAATATGACGGTGAAACGAGGTGTGGTGTTATTTAAGAGATGTTAAAGACATGAGAATAATGAAGGAAGTGTGAGAGACAGGGTAACATATTTGACTATGCAGCTGTACATTTGTTTTATTATTTTCACTTTAGTTTCCTCCTGAACATTGATATATTTTTTAACCTACTCTGGTTTGAAAATAGATGAAACCCTTCAGATAATTTGTGATTTTAATGACAGTACCTAAAGGACAGTTCAGTTCAGTTTATTTATATAGCGCCAGTTCACAACAATTCATCTCGGGGCACTGTACAAAAGAAAAAACGAGTCCAAATCATAAATCCTATTCAGATCCAGATAAAATCTAATTGCAGTCGATTCATTCCTATTATCATACAACACATTCACATACAGTGCATTAGGAAATGCCAGTTAGTAAAAGTTATCTAAGGAAGCCAGCAGATTGCATCAAATCTTCACTTTGTCACAGTCGCCCATCCTGAGCAGCATGTTGGCAACAGTAGAAAGGAACGACCCCTTTTTAACAGGAAGAAACTTCCAGCAGAACCAGAACCAGGCTCAGGATGGGCGTCCATCTGCTTCGACCGGCTGGGGTTTTTGAGAGGACAGGAAAGAGACAGGCAGACACAGAAGGATGGGTCCAGGTGTAGTTTCTATAGGAAGAAAAACAAGTTAATTGTTGCAAGAGTAAAGAGCAGAATGAGGAAACGTGGTCAGTTTGTCCTCCAGCAGTCTGAGCCTATAGCAGCTGAGCTAAGATCGCTCAAGAAACTCAAACCAAACCCAGTTACAGGACTGATCAAAAAAGACTGAAGCCTGATCTTAAAGGTGGACAGGGTGTCAGCCTCACTGACAGAACCTGGAAGTTTAATCCCCGTGAGAGGAGCCTGGGAACTGAAGGCTCTGCCTCCCATTTTACTTTTCAAATCTGAGTTTGGAAAAGATGGAAATGGCGTAAGAACTCAGTTTGCAGTCCTGCAGTGTGTTATTATGTTATTGCAGCAATTTTTTTGTGTCAATTTCTTTTAATGCTGTACTGTTTAATAAACCAATTCTTAGGGTCAAGTGAAATTTAAAATTTAAAAAGAAAGAGTCCATTTTAAACGTCATTTGCAACAGTCAAATGAATAAATTCTCTGCATTTCCCTCTTTAAAAAATGGATTAGAAAAAAATTCAGCACTATCAAATGGAAATGGTTACATTTTCCTGCCTGGTGTTTGAATGTAATTAGAGACGCAGTGTCACAGCTGTCATCAGGCAGACAGATCTGTGTTCGCTGCATGATTACAGCAGCTGGTTCCAGTCTGGAGCTGTCGGCGATGGTGGAACCAGACTCCTTGATCTGCTCGTCCTCCGGTCATCTGTCTGGACTCGGAGTAGGACGTCCGCGCAAAACAACATGTTCTGAAAGATCAACACGGGCCTCTGCCTCAGAGCGTTGACGCTGAATTAAATGAACTAAACAAATCAAGTGCGAGATTAGATTTAGGTGTTGGAATCCAACCACTTTGTAAAAGGAAACTCCTGATGTCGTGAATGCGTTGATCAGGAGTTTCTTCTGTGTGATTTTTAGAGCACGGCAGAGGCACACAGCTGATAAGAGAACAATGAGAAAAAGAAAGAGTTTTGAATGAATTTTGCGGCTATTTTAAACTAAAGCCTCGGCAGAGCGTTATCAGCACCAAATGCATCTAAATTACTGAAACAGAATTGGACTGACAGTCTGGAAACACGTCATGCTTTTATTCTTTCCATTCCGACGCTGTGTGCACCAGGTGGACTGAGTTTAAACAGCCACAGGTGTGGATCTTTGTTGGCTCTAAAACGAGCTGGAAACCTCTCTAAAGGGTGTTTCCCTTTTCCCACATAGCCTTCACTGGGATAGGCTGTAGATTTTTATGATTTTGAAGGAAAATAAGCAGGTTGAGACGAATGAAAAACTGCTCTAAAGGACGTTAAGATTCAAAATAGGACTTACGCAGTAAATAATACCTTCTTGCTAAGCTTTGACAGTTTAATGTTGTTTTTTAACTCATCTTATTTAATCGTAACACATTATATACATCAGTGTCACTTCAGTTGTTTCACTAGAAGGTGGAAAAACCGATATTTGCCTGCGATTTACTAGTATGAGCATTCATCAAGTAAATGAATGAAACGGTTAAATACAGACTTGACAAAAATAGTGTAACCTCATCTTTTTGTGTTTAGAATAAAGAAAAGCTTGTGAGTGCTGTTCACGTTTGCCCTTTAATCAAGCTCTTTCAAACTCAAAATCCATTTTATTCCTTCTCGACATGGTGACGATTGTCCACAAGAATAATGAGACGGTCTCTAATTTCGGAGGCGCCACAACTTCTGTTGGTGTTGAGTTTGTGAGCTCAGTCGTGGGACAACTTATGAGGAGCTCTTTAGTCTGGTGGTTACATAAGATTTTATTTTAATTGAAGTGTTACCCCTTTCGTTCTCTTGCTCCATTGTCTTTGTTGTTTTCATCTCCAGGCTTTGATTTGGACTAATTATTTTCCCATGGAGGCTTGTTTTTATTCGGGAGTATTACATGGAGAAACACAAAACTGTTCCGATTGTTCTTCTGAGTACTCTTCAACCTCAGACATCTGGCTCATAATAGGAGAACAGCTTTGTTTTGGTGTTGGTTTCTTTAGCTGATGGACGCAGGACATTTAGAGAGGCCACATGCTGGCTGCTGCTGGTTCGTTTTCCTTTCTCTTGCATCGGCGTGTGACATAATGTGCCCTTTGTTTCTCCCGCAGTTACCTGAAGCGTTTCAAGGTCATGAAAATCAAGGTCCTGCGCTCGTGGTGCCGGCAGATCCTCAAAGGCCTCCACTTCCTGCACACCAGAGCTCCGCCCATCATTCACAGAGACCTGAAATGCGACAACATCTTCATCACGGGGCCCACGGGCTCGGTGAAGATAGGGGACCTGGGGTTGGCCACGCTGAAGAGGGCCTCCTTTGCCAAAAGCGTCATAGGTAGGAGAACGTGTGCCCGACTGAAGATGCACAACGTTTTGCTGTTTGAGCAAGAGCAGGGAAAGTGGAATGGGCAGCATAGCTTACTGGAGTAATAACCACTTTAAATGCAAACATGCACACATGCCGAACATTTACACATTCTCTACAAACCATGCAGAACGGCTGCACATTATTTTTACTGCTGGTTGTTAAAGTGAACCACAGGTATTTGAAAACGATACAACCTCCAGTCGATCTGCTGGTAAACTAGGATTAAGCTGTCTGGAAGTGTAATAGCTGCTCACAGCACACACTTCAACACGCAGTTTAGCGTTTGGCTTCCTGTCAGCTGTGTAGTATTGAAGCTGACCACAAGTATGTTGTTACTGATGCATTTTTACACACTAAGTACATGAGCGCACATGCTAGCGTGCACTCAAGCCAAGAATGATACGGGACAGCTTCTTTGTAGTAATTAGGGAGACCTCAAATGTTTGGAGGCGTGCAAAAAATCTTCCCACCGAAAGGAAATATGATACAAGTCTGACTTTTATGGTAAAGGTAGGAATGTGTTTTTTTTTAGTGATTGTTACAGTACTTGAACCTTGTTAGAAATGTAAACTGTGTTCTGTGACATTCTTTCAAGAAAACTGATGCCATAAAAAAAAAGATGACAAAAATGATTTGTGCCCCTCCTTGTTGTGAAAATGTATCTCATTGTTTTCAAGCTGTCTGATTTTGTGTTTTTGTTAATGGAACATCATACTTTCTTTTTCAGGTACCCCAGAGTTTATGGCTCCAGAGATGTATGAAGAGAAGTACGATGAACTGGTCGATGTTTACGCGTTTGGGATGTGTATGCTGGAGATGGCCACCTCGGAGTATCCCTACTCTGAATGCCAAAACGCTGCTCAGATCTACAGACGAGTTACTAGTGTAAGTCCTTTTTCATCGCAGAGCCTCCCATGGGAGTTCTTCTTACATTCATGAGTCGTAGCTAAGAGTCCTGTTTCTGCTTTTGCCTCTGATCTCCATCCTCTGTCCGTCATTTTCCCTGAAACTTGTTTACTGACTGTATTAATAAGTTTGGAATGAGCTGCAGCACTTCCAGTCATATGATGCTGTTTTCTTTCTTTCTTTTTTTTTTTTTTGCTCTGATTACTCTTTTTCTTATGTTCCCCCCTCTCACTCTCACTCTGTCTTGAAAAAAGACTATTCTGGGAAGACATCTGTTTTTTCTCCACCTGTTGATTCCACTGCTCATGTCAGTTCAGAACAATGTGGTCTCAAAGGAAAAGACCCTTTCGGTAAACTCAGGCACCCCCCCCCCCTTTTTTTTAACTTTTCAACATTTCATTTTTTAAAAACATTTTTCTCAGGCGATAAAATAACATAAAATGGACAGACTTGAAAAGAGGAAGAGCTGCAATCGGACTCCGATCAGCTCTGTGAGCCTCTGAGTGCTGCAGAGGCCATCAGATGGAAACACACACACAGGCAGACGAGAGCTGTCCTTTTTATGCTCCAACAGAATGATTTTAGCTCGGCGGAGGCTAACGGCAATGGTTAATGGGCCAGAAGAGTTCACTGCAGAGCTCCTTCTCTCGGTTTTTACTTGAACTTTTTCTGCTGTTTTTATTACGACGCTCATCGTTTCTCTAGCTCCAATCATTTTATATGTAGTAAAAGTGCATCAGTGCAAAAAAACAACAAAATAAAACAGTAAGCTTCCACAATTTTGCCTATTTTTTGAAAATATAATATACAAGCAGGGTTTATATTTTAGCATCATCTTCTGCCTAAAAAATATTTATTTATTAGGTTTGACATTAGGATCACTTTAGGCACATAAATGAACTTAATCATTACGCTACTTCCAGTTTTAGTTGTTTATTTACAGCCTTGATTCATACATTATGAATATGTTTGATCACTTTACTTTAATGTACTCATATTCATTTTAAAGTTTCATCTAAGTCAAATATTTGATTTATTTCTATAAGTGCCCATCCATCCTACCAGGCTGGCACATTTAAAATGAATAGATCTGGATTACCTCTAAGCGTCCTTTGGACAGAAAGGAAACCATCCTCCATCTTTGTCATCTTTCTGACTCTGAATCTTCCAATTGAATTTAAGATTCAGACTGTATCTTTCAAATCACATTTCTGGCTCTCAGGCCTCCCTCCCTTCTGCCGTCCTTTCCTTCCTCCCTTCCTCTGGTTGTTCTCTCTCATCCAGAGGTCGATCACACCGTATTAGATTATCACTGTGACCCCAGCTCTAAAGTTCACCGTTCTGCATGTGTTTCTGTGATATGTTTTTTTTTTAGTGGAGTGATCTTAGATGCTCGAGGCAACGGGGCATTTTGCGAGACAAACAGCCACCTTCAGTTGTCTGCTCCTGTTCTTGTCACTTTCAGACAAAACCTTGTGATAACCTCAGGGGGCCTTAGTCACCTGCTTCCTTTCATTTCACTGCTGACTTCAAGTGACCAGATTTTCACCCTCCATCTGTCTAACTGTCATGACTTAGTTAGTTAACCCCTTACACATTTCATTTGTAACCTTTTGTAGGATTAACCGTAAATGTACTTTTTTTTTTTAGTCTACTTCTTTGTCACGACCTAAACATGCTCTTTAATTAAATCCTGTTTAGAGGAGTTTGGTTGTATATTCCTCTCCAAGTTTGCCATTTCTGGAATGTGTGCTGACACCGTGCAGCACCTTGATTCTTTTCTTTTTCAGCCATTCGGTTGTAAATGTCCTGCTGTGTTTGGGATCACGGCCCAGTTTTAGCCAAGCTTCAGCTGGTGAACAGTTGGCCTCATATTTGACTAGAACACCGTTAAACAGAGGTGTCCAGGTCCTCCTGTGGCTTCAAAACAAGACCAAATCATCAGTCCTCCACTACCGTGCTCGTTGGTATGTGTTGGGTTTTTTGTCAAACGAGGTGTTGAGTAGACAGTGGGTCAGCTCTAGACTTCCCAGAGCTTCCTAAAGTCACTCATGTGTGATTTTTTTATTTTTATTTTTTATTTTTCTTCTTCTTTTGAAGAGTTTTCTTGAAATATGAATTTCAAGTTTGTGCTAAAACCCAGGGGACTATGTAAAAGGTTTTCTGCATTTCTCTAACCCTGTCAAAGGAAAACATCCCCACAGAATAAAGCTGCCAGCAGCGTGTTTCTCTGTAGGGATGATATTAATGAGCGGATACTCAGTGCCTGGTCTCCTCCACACACTGTTGGGGAGCTTTATCTGACAGTCATACAGGTGCCTTCTGGCTGTTATCCAGCAGGTAAAACAGGTCCTTTAGTGGAGGAGACGACTTCTGTATTATTATTATTACTTTGCAGTGAGTGGAGCATTGCACTAATGCTTGTTTTTTTTTCTCTCTATAAACGAACGCAGGATTGGTTCCCAGTTTGACTTGTCAGCTAGTTCCATTAAACATGTCAGTGGTACTTTTTTAATTTAAATTTTCCATTTACTGCTTTTTTTGGTATCATTCTTCAGCTTTTCCCTTGAGCTGATGCTGTTTACCTGCTTTTTAAATTTCTTTTATTTGGAAACCTAATACAGTCCAGTAAACATGCAGCGATATCTCAAGAATTAGGAAGCACCAGAGGCCAACTGTGTCATTGCAGACACAAGGAAAAAATAAATGAATCTGGAAGAGGACACAATGGGGTACACTTGACAAGGTGTTTATGTTAGTTGTATGTGTTATGGCTTGTTTTCTTCCTATAACTTATGTTGTTGACTCAACTCGCAGACTTTCTCCCTCTTGAACATTCCTTATGTCCAATTAGGCTTATTTAACTAGCATGTTGCTCTCCCTCAGACTTAATGCCATTACATCCCCCATCAGTCCAAACTTTGTTTGGCCGTAGCCTCTCAGTGGAGTGTGTGTGTGCATGCCACAGAGAGATGGGTGGGGGGGGGGATTATATAATGACAAACTGGTGGGGCAGCAAGAGAAAAACATGGCAAGAAAAGAAAATGGAAGAGGAAGAGCAGAAGGAAATGGTCTCCTTGGAGCTTTATAGGTCGAGATTCACTAACAGGCAGTTAATTAATAAGTGTAGACGTCATTTTTTTTCCAAAGGTATTTCTTCTGTCCAGTTCTTTAACTACATTATAGGTAAGTTACTTAAATATTAAACCTGTCAATCACTACTGTGTTCAGTCACTCTGTTCAGCAGCTTCATTTTCTTCCTGCTTCGTTAAATGTTTGAGTTTTCCCAATATTTGACCATTTTTTAAGTCGGTGTGTGGTTTTGCTGTCCAGTTTGTGGGTTTTAAGGCACTTCTACATTGCTGTAGAAGGTTTTATCATGTCGTGTGTTTTATATTTGTACATCAGGTGAGCTTTACGCAGAATATTTGACCAGAATTTTTTAAAAATGAAGCTAACTTTTGCTTTTAACTTCAGCTCTGGTCTGTAGGTAAAAAAAAGGTAGGTTCTCCCCAGCTCCCAACAGTGCAAAATTATTGTCAAAAGTAAATATATTTAAACTAAAACAGAGAATTTAAGCACACGTTATTTAAAAAATACAAGAAATCGAATATGTTATTTCCCCTCAAGTATAATTAAGCAGTCGAAGTTTAAACTACATAGTACCCCATGATGCTTAATGTTTTATCTGTTAATACTTTTAATATTCTCTCTGTGTGTGTGTTCAGATTTTTCAACAGGGGGGCAGTTCAGTGTTTATTATTTTTCAGCCAAGAACATTTGGTACCAAACGTCTGAAAAAGGTTCCTGCTGATTGTTCTCCCCTAATTGCTCCTAAAAGGCTGTGATTCAATATTTGCCCCTTCAGCTGTGTTTATGTGGAATTTAACCTCTGGTCAAACTATTTCTGGACTCTCTCTCTCTGACACCTCAACTTTCCTGACTGTCAAATTCTGACCATAAGCACTAAATTCAGCTTTATTTACTTTGTCATTCCTGCATTAACTTGAGTTTCACTTCATAACACAGAAAAAACAGATACTGAGCCAAAAGGAACTTTATGTACTCAGAAATACAAGTGCTTTGTGGTACATACTTACAGGAAGGATTTTAATGTACTTCATATATATCTTTGTGTAAATGTCACAGGAAATCTTTTCTAGGTTTGATTAAGGAAGAACAAAGCTGTGTTTTCGTTCTTTGTTTTACCTCTGTGTTAATGTGCATGTCTGAAAGCTGCTCTGAGTTCACTGCTTTTTTTTTTCCTCCTTCTCTCCTGCAGGGAGTCAAGCCTGCCAGTTTCGACAAGGTAGCCATTCCTGAGGTGAAGGAAATTATAGAGGGCTGCATCAGAACAAACAAAGACGAGAGGTGAGTCACAACAACAAGAGCTGCGTGGACAAGCTGAGCAACCATTTGGTGCTTTTGTGAAGATTTAGATTTTTTTTTTTTAATAGTCTGTCTATTTCAATTTTGTTTTTCTTTTAGGAGTTAGGAGTTCCTGGTCTTTTAATAAGTCGTCATCTTAGATATTTAGGGTGATTATATATTTTTTAGATGGTTTGGATAACATGATAAACATGTTTTCTTTGCAGGTTATGGAAATACCATGCATGTTTTATTAGTTGGATATCAGATCGCAAAGTTTTATTTGAACAAATTAAAAGTAAAAGTAATGTCAAGAAGTCTTTCCACTTACCTTATCTTCCTCATCCCCAGCCTTTTTATTTCATTTTTCTTAAATCTGTCTCTCTGCAGCTAAACTCTACTGAAAATAGCTGACAGATTTAAATTTATCTTCTGCCCAGATATGCCATAAAGACCCTGCTGAATCACGCGTTCTTTCAAGAGGAGACGGGGGTCAGAGTTGAGCTTGCAGAGGAGGACGATGGGGAAATGATTGCTATTAAACTGTGGCTCAGGATAGAAGACGTCAAGAAGCTCAAAGGCAAAAATGCACTAACTCATAACTTATCATTTCATCCTTTCTATATGTAGCAGCTTTTCTTAGTGACTTGGAAAGAACTCTCCAAAGCACATACAGTAGTTTCATAGAATGTTTTAAAGTCTTACCTGCGTTGTTTCACTTTTTTCAGGTAAATATAAAGACAACGAAGCAATCGAGTTCTCCTTTGACCTGAACAAAGACGTACCTGAAGATGTGGCGCAGGAAATGGTAAGTTCATTGATCAGGGGAAACCTCTCAGTACTGCTGAGGTACACTGACGGATGTTTGGAGCAGAAGGGAGAAATGGGTGTAGCAGGAGAAAGCAACTCTTGTACAAACCAGCGTGTCTCCTAACTCCCCAGGTTGAGTCTGGCTATGTTGCCGAAGCTGACCACAAGACCATGGCCAAGGCGATCAAGGACCGCGTGTCTCTGATCCTGAAGAAGAGGGAACAGAGGCAGCTGGTGCGAGAGGAACAGGAGAAGAGGAAACTGGAGGCAGAACAAAAGCAGCAGCAAGAGGCGTTCAAAGCATCTCACTCCCAGGTTTGGTGACAGCTGGTGAAAAACAGATCAACCAACTCTGGGCCCAAGTCCCCTCCTTATCATTTGCATCTAACATGGCTCATACTCTTATTAAATCTCCGATTATAAGCTTTGAATAGTTACTTTACAGTGTCATGACTCCTGCTTGTGTTTGTGTTCCTCCAGTCAAGGCCGGAAGAGACTGAGGTGGACCAACATCTGCATCACCATCAGCAGCCCAACTTCTCTCACACCTGTAAGACTTGAAAACTGTACATTTTGTTTACAGCGTTTCTGACGATCAGGTCTTGACAGTCTAGATCAACAAAATGGTGCTCCATTTGTCTTTCAGCTGAAGGAGTTCTCGACAACGGACAGGGTTCCTCGGTTTTCTCAGACTCCCCTCACCTGGGTCAGCTGACCATGTCGTACAGCTGCCCCCCCTCCTCGCAGCCCCCCTCCCAACCCCAGACCCCATACCCCCAAACTCCTGCCGCCGCGTCGCAGCAACACCCAGGCTTTTCCCAGCCGCCGCAGCCAATGGTAAGCAGCGACTTTAAGTGCGCTCCGACGGTCGCGGCACACGTTGCTCCGCTCGCGTTCGGGATAGAAATGCGTCACGAGTTTGAAGTGAGCACTGCTTTGTCTTTTGGAGTGAGGTGGAATGGAGTTTGCAGTGTTTGAGAGTGCTTGAATTTGTTAACTAATCGGAATGCAGTTTGAATTCTTCCATCAATAACCTTTAAAGTCAATAAAACAAAAACACAAGGATCTGAGAGCTTTACATCATTTAAACCATCTGATGTTTTTATTCTGTTTATCAGTTATCAGCCAGTTATTCACTTAGTCATTCAAAAAATTGTGTTGAGTCGGTTTTTTCTTCACCTTCCAAGGTCTCATGAGGGTTTTTTTTCCCACAGTTGTGAAATCTCATCAACCTCTTTCTTCTTTCCTTTCCCTGTTCCTGAACTCTTCACGATCCGCATGCATGAAGGCATACATTTAAAGATTCTTCCTAATTCACACTTTGTTCACTTATTGGCAAATGTTTCATTTTCTAATCCTTAATATGTTGTTTTGATTCTTTTAGTTGGGTGAGTGTTTTTAGTTCATTAAAAAAAGAGTTTAGTGTAACGAGGTTCACAGATCAACAACAACAGAAGTTCTATAAATATATTCAACCTTGTGTGTTTAAAACACATCACATGCACATAATGCATTACTTTGTCTCTAGATGTTTTTGGTTGTGGTCTGACTTGGAGGAAAACAGGACTCACACTGACTTGTTTGTTAAAATGGACGATCAAACTGTTTGTGGGCTGATTGAATGACTCAATTATGGCTTTGGCTCTTTTGGGGTTCTTTTTGAAGTAAAACAAACTCATATTACCATCAAAAGTTGTTTCTTGGAGCCATTAGAGTTTATTTCATTAGTTGACTTGCGTCTAATTCCTTTTGGATGCTCTGTCTTTGTTCTTATGTAATGCCTTAATTTCTGTTGGGTTTAAATGGTATTTGGTTTTGTTTATTTTTATTTTTTTTTCTTCCTTGTTTTCAGGTTTGTTTGCTTTCACTGCATTATGTCATGTTATTTTATGTGTGTTATTATTTGTAATTGTAGATTTAAAAAAAAAAAAAACAACTCAGAACATGTCAAGATGTTTGCTGAAAAGTGCTCCTGGTGCCATAATTTGCCTCTAAATTGATCTGATTTAAAGGCTGATGTTTACAATGTTTGATTCGCTTTCTTTGTAAAGGTGAATTTAATGTCAAGTTTGTTTTCCACGCCACTGAAAATTGTTTAATTTGTTTTTTTTCTGTTAATCTGAGTTTCTTACTTGTTCATCTTTTGGGTTCTCTTTAAGTAACTTTTTTGTTTGTTTGTTTTTATGTTGGTCTCACCCTCTTCCACCCCCACCCCCCCTCGGCCTGCAGCCTGTACCACGCGGCCGTCGAAGTCGTAGCATGTCTATTTGCGTCCCCCCTTCCTCGTACTCCTTTTCTCACGCTCCTTCATCCCTGGCGGTTCCTCCAAAGCGGCCCGCCTCGCCTCCTCCAGACCTGCCCTCCCTCAGCTCCGCCATCTCCCCCTGCGTACCTCTCACAGCTGAGAGGGACACTTTCGCTGGCCGCCTCTCCAAGGCCCTGGAGACGGTCCTGCCCCTTCACTCTGCCTCTTCTCAGCCCAGGGCCAGGCAGCGGAGGGCCAGCCTGCCCACCCTGTTCTCCACCTCTGTAGGTTCACAAGTGTAATCCCCAGTGGTAGTGGGAGTCCGAGAGGGAAGAGAGAGACAAAGATGAGTAAGCTTTGCCACAGGGAAACGTCACTTTTAAGACGATGAAATAGTTTTACAAATGTATTCGAAACAAAAATGAAATACAAGTGCAAACAGTGAATCATGTCTTCAAGATGCAGTTTATATTAATCTAGCTGTTACAACATAGTTTGGTTGTAGGTCCAGGTAAATATAACTAAAACAGTCATTTTATTTACTATAAAGACAATAAGGCTGGGATATTTTTCGTTTTTCACCAGCTTGAAAGCTAATATTAAAATATTAGATGAGTAGATAAAAATATTTTCCAAATGAATGCATTTATAATCCCATTTCTGCTCTGACACATAGGTTGACATCAGTATTTATTCCAGTCTTTTACACTGTTAGTCCTAAATCCCCCCTGTCTTGCATGTTTTGAAGCAACACTAAAATCTGCTGGGTTGTTTTGCTCTCTGGTTCCTCTTGCAGGATTAATTTCAAGTGACAAGGCAGGGTAATGTAACCTGTGACCTCACAGGAATAAAAAAACATGTAACATTTTGTGATTTTTGGTAATAAAACAAACGCACTCATAAAAAGGCTTAAAAACAGAACCTAGAAAATAAGCTATTTTTTCAACAATGAAGGTTCCTTTTTTATCTGTTTATGTTTTTGGAGTGTTTGAATAAAATCAGCATCATTTTCATATTTCAGTTTTATGTTTTACCTGCTTACAGAAAACCATTTGAAAAAAGCAAAACTCAAACCTTAGTGTTCTGTTTAAGAAATTAAGAAATCAAGGAATCAATAACTACTTCAGGTAAACTAGGCTTTCCCAATTCCTGGCTTGTTCAGGGTGTTTTTTTAAAATTATTATTTAGACCTAAATGTACACATCAAATGTTAAGGTCTATTGAAACAACCCAAAGGTACAGAGTTGCACGCTCATTTTAGTGCTGCTTCAAATGTTTCCCTGTTTTAACACACTTATTTCAATGAGCAGAGTGTGTTGCAGATGTAAACATGTAAAGTAGGGGGTCCTCGGGACCAAGAGTGGGAAAACTGCTTTACTTCATCTCTGTTTCAATTATTCAGACGTTTCCATCTATCTTTAATTCTCTCGTCCTCTCGTAGGCCGTCATGTGTTCACTTAAAATACAAACTGAGTGTCATGAGCCATAGCCGTGCTTTATGGTACAAAAGTTCAATATAAGGTGCATCTACAATCAGAAAACCTGCTATTTTTTTTTGTTTGTTTTGTTTTTAGAACAAACATCGAGCAAAATCACAATTTCCGATTTGATTCATGATTCCAAGCTGAAAATACCCAATCAAAGTAACATTTTTCAATATTAAATCTACTAAAAACAATCAGTTCTCCTAATTAAAGATGCATCTGAATATTGCCGAGCTTAGAAGCAGCATTTGGTGTCTCCTCTGGCCGCTTGTTTTCCCCACTGTGAGCTTCTGGATCTCTTCCTGCCTGGCATTTGTTCAGTCTTTTTGTGCTGCAGCTGTACAAGTGTCACTTGATCCATTTATTGTAACAAGCTTTTTATCTCTTTCTTCCTTTTTTTTTATAACTCTGTTCTTCATCTTTTAAGTACATAATGTTTTTTACATTATGCTTTTATTTTGAAGGGTGGATTTGTATTTTCAGTTCCTGTTGGTTTTGTTTTAAAGTTCTCCTCCTTGAATCATTGTTCTCTCTGTTCTCTGTGGGCCTTTGCTGTGGCTCTCTGTCATTCTCTTGAGCCTCATTCTTAAATTCATTGTATCTCATTGTCGCAACAGCATTCTATGCCACACGGAGGCGCTGGAGGGAGCATTCCTTACCCAACTCTCCCAGACCCTCCAACTATTTTCTTTCCCTCCATCCCTGAGCGGCCCGTTTCCTTCTCACCACCTCCCGCTGGACCTCCAAAGGGCTACAACACGCAGAGACGCAAGAGCACATCTATTCTCGAAGCGCATACCCGACACTTCCAGCCTGCCCACCCTCGCTACGGGAGCAGCCTCCACCCCTTTTCTGGGATGGAAAGCGCTGAGACTCCTCCCCTCTTTATGGTCAACCCTGGTTTGGCGGCAGCAGCTCAAAGACTTGGTGCCGGTGAACCCCTGCATCTACCAGGACAGTCAGATCCAAGCTTGTATGGCTATAAGGACATGAGAGCCGAACACGAGGAGGCAGTGAGGAGATTAAGTCTGAATCAGGCTGCTTTATTGGACCATTATGAAGCAATGGCTTACGGAGGATATCCAATGACTGCGCACCAGCTTGGCCAGTTGAGTTTTCATCATCAGAGGCAGGCAGCGGCTGTAGCTGCCAGCTTGGGCTTTGATCCCGGTCCTCCACCACAACCAGGGTTCCTGCACCCACACATTTTGCAACGAATGAGTGCACACAGCCCAATACCTCCACCCTTAACACCCATGACTCCATCTGCAGGTGGCTCGGTCTCTTCTTCATCATCTGAGGGATGTTATCCTCCACAGCACGCTTCTTCATCGTCCTTCCCCATTTCTGCACCTCCAGTAATCGCTGACGCTCCTCCGTCTGCTGGAAGTATGTTCGAGTACCATTTAGCTGCTGCTGCTGCAGCTGCTGCAGCTGCTGGGGACCCGGGCCTCCTGGCATCCAGACTTTACCGAGCCCGAAGGAGCTCCATGGACCTCCCTCTGGAGGACAGCTCTGGAACAGGATCTGGTGGGTCTGGATCGTACAGCCGTCTCCAGCCGGTGACGGAGGAGCTGTACGCCTACATCAGCCCGGAGCTCCCACTACCACCTGGAAATCTTCTCCTTCACCACACAGGAATAACCTTAAAGGACAAAAGCCCTGAACCGTCAAGTGACTCAATGGCTTCCTCTGATGCGGGAGAGTACCAGTCACCCCCTCCCCCACATATTCCTCCCCCCTTTGACTCTTCAGCAGCTCAGTCTATCCCTCGCTCCTCCTCCTCTGCACAGTACGACTCATCAGGGGGGGGGTGTCACGAGGATCCACAGGGACACCCACCTTCAGTGCAGAAATTCTTTCCCCCCACGCCATCGTCAGAGCTCCCTCATGGGGGAGCAGCGTCGACTCAGCTGGAGTCTCTGGTGCAGAGTGCCTGGCCCCGGCATGGAGGGCTGATTCCAGCCCAACCCGATATGACATACCATGAGTCATTGCTGGCCATGCAGGCTGCTAACCCCCCTCCGGTACAAAGTTTAGACCTTCAAAACACTCCAAGGCCTCTGGGTTGATTACTAAATGAAATCATTTAGGTGGTGTTTTTGCAACTTTGTCAATGTTGATGAACATTGTTTTCATCATTTCTATCTTAAAATTGTTAATATAAAGCGAATATCTTCCACTTTTAATATTGTAAAGGCATTGGTAACCTTTTTCCCCATAAGATGATTAGCCATTGTCATAGAGTAGTGAAATGGAAACTGAGTCCACCAGGTCAGATGGATCATTCTAAAATGCAGTTTGATCAAATTATATTTAGTAATCTGACCCAGAGGCAGTCATACAGACCCCTGTTGTTTTTCTACCCTGCTGACCCAGGCCCCCCAGCTGATGCTTATTTATCATCCTGTAGTCTCGTTGTGATTTTAACCCCCCCTACAGTCATACCAGCACCACAGAGAGAGTCTCATGGTCTGCCATAATCATGTCTCACACTTTGCATTTTCTCAGTGTTGCCTAACACAGAGGTCGTTTGTAAAATAATATTAACAAAGAGCGTGACTTTAGTCAAAGCCGATTCAAGACCAAACAGAGGAGGGAACAATCCTTAACAGATCTGGGAAAGGCCAGAGCAATCAATTTCAGTCCAATATATCAGTAGTTATTGTTGATCAAGTTCAATTGCTTTAAAAGCAGCATCGAGGAAGAAGACCTTGAGACATTCTCTGGTGTATAAATCTTAGGATCAAACAGTCTAAGCCCCCTCCATTCTGTCTTTAAGTTGTGTATTTGATTTATTTTGTCAGTATTAAGTAAGTAACCGTTTGTCTGTATGTTCATATATGAATGTATATGAAAAATGTGTGTTTGTATGGGTATCCTGATTCTATGGTATACTTCAACGTTGCTCGTACAAATCCAAAGTCACAGTACTCAAACTGTTAATTACCCACACGGTTATTTCAGAAGAGATGTACTCTTCTCTCTTGATATGATGCATTTAGTAGCCATTTAGACCCAGGCTTTGAATAAGAGCTCTGCAGTGGGATGAAGCTGAAAGACTTTGTTGATTTGTATGGACAAACACACAGAAACATACAACAAAACTGAGAGGGCTTAGACAAATTAAGCAGTGTAACTACATAGAGAGCCATTCCTGTGTTTAGGTTACTTCTGTTTTGTGTTGTAAATCCTAAAAGATCTTGGCTATTAAGTCAGTTCTTTTCTTTTTAAGCATATTTTGTTGCCATTTCCTGCCCTAACTGGAAACCAGTTGCCTGTTGAATTTTGTTAAACCCTTAGAACGCTGATTTATTTATACTTTACTTGCTTCCTTTACTCTTCAGCCATTTATTATCACTGGGCTATCAATTAATACTGTTTTTACCTGTCATTAACTCAACAGTAGCTTTGTCATTAAGCTTTAATTTTGATTAAATCTATATTTTTTTTTTTTAAATCTTCTGTTTTTTTGGTTTTCTGAACTACTTCTCCTGTTTACATTGTTGCCTGAACTGTTAGATAAAGGTAGGTTGCAGTGTGCCCGGTGCAGCATGCTGTACACGCACAAGCGCTCATTACACTTAAAGGTAATCTCCAATGACAGGTACAGAGTTGCACACAGCCTTCTAAGGGTTCAGTCATCAGTTAGTTTCTCATCTTTCTGTCTTAGATTGTTCGAAGAGTTCAGGATAAACGGTACCGCCCTGCTGGGCACAGTTATCAGAAATGTCACAAGAATTCTCTGTTGACTTAAAAGTTTAACCTGACAGCTACTATGTGGAAATACAATATTTTAGACCAGTCGTTTTTAAGAAGAAAATCCTTAGTGAAGGTGCAGCACAGCTCAGGCAGCAAGAAGTGTTTGACAGCTTCAGAGTTACATGATTACTTATTTTTACTTCTGCAGCCTCTACGCTGAGCTTCGTTGGTTACAGTATGTAACAGCCACTGATTATCACTTAGGATCTCACCTGCATGTAAAACTCCTACTTACACCTTGCCTAACCCCAGTTCTGTGCCTGTACTGTTGCTATAAATGCATACAGTAGATGTTGTTGTGCATATATCTGTTGCTGGATGGATTAGTGTTGTCTTTGTACATGTGTGCATACACAAGAGGAAAATCTATAGAAGTTCAGCAACAGAAAGCATCCGAAGTACCTTGTGTTTGCACTCATGTATGTTTTTGCATTAGAAGTTGCAGACATGTACTGATTGTTTTTTTTCTCTTATTTCTTATCCCAATCTCTCATTTTCTCACCTCCGTCTTCCATTTCTTCCTGCTCTCCAACATTGGGTCCTTTCCTCTCCGTCTGTTCTTGTGTCTCTCTGTAAATCTGCTTCTACGCAGCAGGTTCAGGCCCCCCCATCTCAGCCAAGTCCAGGACCCCCTCTGGTCCCAACCGCCCCCCAGTCAGATCCTCCTGGGACGTCCCAACAGGTAGGAAAACAACCATGAGATTAAAAAAAAAACTGAAAACACTTTTTACAGATCCAGAGTTTTTTTTTTTTTAAATTAGCTTTCAATTAGACAGAAGTAGCTCTACCCTGGTTTTACACTTGTTCAGTAATAATTGAGTAATGGTTTGTTGACACCCCCACAGAAATGTGCAGCACAACCCATTTATATGCAATAATAGGGCTTCAAACCTGTTTTCATTGTGCTAAAATGCAAGAAAAAATCAACTGTTTCTCGCCTGAATAAGCTGGATTTGCTAATGTGACATAATTAAATTCAATACAAGAGTGTAGTCTCATCCTGCAGTTTGTTTCTATGTTAACAATCTTTTGTAAACTAAATTATTTCTTTTCTTTTAAACCGTCTCAGCCTGACACTGCGTGTGTGTGTGTTTTGGCTCTTTTCAGGTTGTGTCGTCGAGTCAGAGTTGTACTTCTCTTCAGAGCCCCACACACACAGCTCAGGTACTTTATTTTTATGTTTTTAAATAAGATCAAGAGTCTCATGTGTGCCTAAAAAGAGGTGCTAAAAATGAAATTAGTGTTTTAGTCTAAACTCACAAGGCTAGTTTTTAATGTTTTCAGTTTGTTGTAACTCAATGTAATGCAGATGTAATCATTTCTTTATTTGGATTAAACAAGATCTAATAACATTTAAAACACAAATAGAAGCAATGATAAACACTGTATGTAATTAAGCAAATGTAAATGCTTGTATTTGTTTCTGTTTATTATCCCACGATCTGATCTGATCCACTTTAAACTTTTATTCAGCTCAGTTTGTTTCTTTTTAAATTAAATTTGTGTTCTTTCTGTTCTCTGGCCTGCTTGTGGGCATGCTGCCTGGGGTTTACCACCGGGTTTGTTTTTGTGTCTCGCACATTTCTGTTTATATATATGTGTGTGTTTGTGTTTGTGTGTGTGTGTGTGTGTGTGTAGTTCTGTGATCTCAGTCCGTCTCCCAGTGTCGAACACCTTTATTTTTTGTACCAAGCTGCCCAGCAGGTTCTGGTACAGGTACCATTGTGCTTTGTGGTATACTGTATGTGGTTATACTGTAACTTGGTGACTTTGTGTGTGTTTGTTGATTTGTGCACCTAGTATTTGTGGATCAGTGTGATTTGTTGGTTAATCTGTGTGATGTTGAACAGAACAAAGGCAGAATAACTCCACAAAATGGTACCTGTGTAAATAACCTGTGTAAATTGTTATTGTTGTTGGCATTTTACCCTTTTTTTTCTACCAAGAACGCTCCAACTAATCACCTGATTAAAAGCACAAGTCATGAAAATGAGTAAATTTTATGGAAATGAAGATGGGTAATATTTTCAGGACTAAGACTGACAAACATCAAAAGGTACATAATGAACTGGCAGAGCTCACAGAAAAAAATATTGAGACTGAGACCATAAACGCATTAAGAATGTGGTTATTGAGGTAACAAATGAGGATTATTTAACAAGTGAATCACCACCTTCTAGATTTTTGAAGGAATGCAGGTTTAAAGCACTTATCCATTGGTTACTTTTTACCACCGTGTAGCTGCATCCTTTTTTCTGGTGAAGACGAGTAGTTATTTTTTATGACTGATGTTTGAAGCATTTAAAAATTAATGTTTTATAACAAAACAAATTAACTAGATGGAAAGTCTTGGTGGTTTGGCACAGTTTATATAATTCTAGAATAAAGTGCCTGAACGTAATGTTCCATTAAACGTATATAACATGCTAAATCTGAAGCAGCTTGCACCATAAGTCCTTTTTTACCATTTCTTTTACTCAAAGTCTTAATTTTATCTTTTTAATAAGAAGAGTAGCTGCAAAACATTGCCATGCCTGTCAGTGACTCGGTAAATACTGTTTTTGTTTACATTGTTACCAAATCTTGACTTATTCAGATGATGGAGACGTTTGTTTAGGCCCAAATCCCATCTGTGCAAATGTTGCCCATCTACATTGTGAGAAGAATTTACTCCTGTTTTGTTGTTGCATGGTAGAGTGGCGTGTGTGTTTTACACAGTTGTTCTGTCACAGAGTTTGTTTGGTTTTGGAGCTTTTTTCTGCTCTAACATTATATATCAGGGAAAGCTTTGACATGAAGACCACATTCAGATCAGTCTACATGCGAGTGCAGATTTTCCAGTTTGTTAAAACCGTCACCTCTGATCACTTGTTGGGTTTATCTTCTTCCTCGTCCTCTCTGTGACATTACTCCCATATTTTTCTCGATTTCTTCTCCCTCTCATCCTCTCCTTCATCTACCCTCTTATGTTCTTCTCCTTTTCTCGGTCCTTCCCTCTCAGCCCAGCGTAGTTCCGCCTTCCTCTACCGCTCCCTTGGTGACCCTCCCTTCTCCATCGTCTGTCCTCACGGCCGTACCGATAGCAGTCGTGGCCTCCCCTCCCTCTCCTCTGTCAGTCCCTGTTGGGGTGGTGCCTACACTTGTTTCCCCTCCTCTTCCTCCTACCGTGCCCACACCTGTACCTCAGCCATTGGCCACAGTGGTGCCAGTCATCAGCGTAATCTCCGCCCCACCTGATACTCCCTTGGAAGCCCCTCCCAAGGTACTGATTATGTCCCAAGGCACTGGTTATGTTCAAACCCACCAAGTAGATGTCCTGTTCCTGTTCAGGGTCGGCTAAAATCTGTTGAAAGTCCCATTCTCAGTCTGTGGTTTCTAAAATGCAGTTCTCCTTTCTTTTCTCAAAATGTATCACTAAGCCACCTCAAATAGTTGCTTGTCAAGTTGACTATTTATCAATAGTTTTAAACTCCTTGCTCTTGTTGCTCATTCTTAAACACTATCAACAGTTTACACGCTACAGGGAGATTAAACTATTCAGACATATGGAAAAAATGGATATATCTGCGTTTCAAGTTGCTGGCATGGCATTTAAAAGTGATCTTTATAAGTTAAAGCACAGAAATCATTGGTGTTTCCTGTTGAGTAGCTGGTGCGTCTTGGTTTAAGAACAATCAAGCATTTGTAGGAAGATTCTTGTGAGTTGTTGTTGGTGGAGCACGTTAAGGTTTTTGACCATCTGTTGAAGTGCTGTACATGTTGTGATTGGTCTCTGTGTCCAGTAGACTCATCAATGACTGTCAGGAGCAAAGACAACCTGAGTTCAACTGAAGTGATTTATTTTTATTTTCCAAATGACTTTTCTAGGACAGAATAGTTTGAATAATTGGAAATATGAATCCTAATTTCCTCTACCTCTGTTCTTTGGTGTGTTTACTTTAAATTGACTGAATTTTGCTGTTTGAAAATAAGTTTACCTTTAAATAAGTTACCGTTGTCTTCTCCTTTTGCTAGATATTTTTTTCATGATCCCCTGCTGCATTTTTCCTTACCTCACAATAGTGAAGAAGAAAACCTAGATAACAGTCATGGACGTGTTCATGTCTGTGTGTTTGTGTATTTTAGTCTGCCTCGCAGTCTTCAGAGCTGTCACAGGGCCAACTGCAGCCACCACAAGTTCTCTCATCTATAGAGAGGTAATTTTTGGAACGGGTTGTAAAAGTTTCCTTTTCATACTTAAGATATTTCATGCTTTCTTTCACACTTCTTTGTCTAAGACTGTTTTAATTTACTGCCTGCTCTGTGTGCTTCAGTGGCCACTCAGAAACATCAGGCCTGAGTGATGGTAACGAGGGGGGAGGTGGCCGCCATGAGGGCCGTTCCACCAAACGACACCAGAGACGTTCTGTACGAAGTCGGTCTCGCCACGAGAAGACTTCCAAGGCGAAACTCCACGTTCTCAGTGTAAGAACTCATCACATAACTCTTCTAATGTCAATAAGAGTCACATTATTATACTCAGTACCTGCTGTCAGTATTTAATGGCTGTGTGTGTGTAACTAAACGCAGATCTCCAACCGAGGGGACAGGGTAGCAGAGTGTCAGCTGGAGACTCACAACAGGAAGATGGTGACATTTAGATTTGATCTAGATGGAGACAACCCTGAGGAGATTGCCCAGATCATGGTACACACAAAGTCACACTCATGTTCACAGTTTCCTCTTTCTTAAACTATTTTAAAGCCAAGCACTGCTTTTAAACAGACTGAAACATCTTCGCTAATATAAAAGCTCTTCTCCCATTTCTTGTGACATCACCATGTGTTTGCATGAAGTGTATCTCAGTGGTCAGAATAAGTATTCATTTTTTTAAGATGTTGACCTGTTACTAATTCACTAAAGAAACAAATCTGAGCTCATTAAACAACTGAGTAGATTCTTATTCAATACCTTAAATGGTGTCAAACATACTTTTGGTCGTAGCTGAGGTTCAAATATAAAGTTAAAGAAATACTTGAGTGAAAACAAACAAGAAGCTAAAATTAAGACTTGTGCCTTTTCTGTTTTTATAATTCAACTTAAAACAAATTGTATTGGAGTATTACTATTTAAAAGGGGAGTGGTGGAACAGAGGTTAGAAGAGGAGAGCCTGTGATTGGGAGGTCATAGGTTTGAATCCCTAGTCCGACTCAAACCTGGATGAGGAAGATGAGGCACCCACATCTGCCTCTTCCTCATTAACTCCACTGTGGGCCCTTGAGCCTTGAGCAAGATCCTTAACCTTCCAACTGCTGCCCCGGTTCTGTAAACGGCAGCCCCTCTGTTCCACATGTGTGTGGAATGAATTTCCCCATTGAGGATTAAAGGAGTATAATAAACTTAAACTAATACTGAAAGAGTTGTTGTAATATTGAAGAATGCAGTGCTCTCTAGTGCATAATTTATGTTCCCCACACTGGGAGTACCTTGACCTTTTAATTAAGAAACTTATGATACAAATTAGAGAAAGATCCATGAGCACAAAGCATTGTTTCAAACTGGGAATAATTTATTTAAGAACCTATTTTAATCTTATTTAAAGGTTTATAATTGCATATTGGCTGCTCATATGATCAGGTTAATGTGGTATGTTTTGTCTGATGCTGTATCTTCCACCGCAGTACCTCTTGTCATCTTTCAGCTGAAAGGGAAAACAGTCTGAAAGAACAAAATGTTCTGTTTTTCTTCTATCATACCAACCAAGACTGAGAGGCACACCCCTTCTGCCTGATGCTGAACAGCTGTCTGATCATCTGACATCCAGAGTCAAATCCTGCTTGATACCTCCGTATTAAAGCTGGATAATGGTTGACATGCCAGTATCACATCACTGAGATGACTGAAGTAGATGCAGCAGCTGTGCTCTAATTTTTGCACTTTTCTCTTCATCAAGCCCCCACAAAGACAGTTTCAGTGTGCCTGTGCTGGAAGAATACTTTAAATCGGGAAATATCTTTCCCTCTTTTTTGGTATTGTATTTGTCCAGGTCCAGAGTGAGTTTATCCTGGAGAGTGAGCGGGAATCATTCATTGAGCAGGTCAGAGAGGTGATCGAGAATGCAGATGAGAAGGGTCTGGAAAGAGACACAACTAGTCAGGTAAATAAACAGAGAGCTGTTTTCTGGCTTTGTTTTCCTTCTGCAAATTTAGAAGATGTTCTCTCTTATCAGCTTTGTGATTACAGTGATGTACTCTTGAAATAATAACAAATTTCCCAAATAAATAATTATCCAAGCCTTTTGTATTTCCTTTTGAATGACTAAGTTGTTAACTTATCTACAGATGGTGGGTGACCATGAAGAGAAGATTCCTGTGACATCTACCCCTATGCCTGGTAAAAAAACAAAACAAATTCAAAAGCACCATGTGACACACCATATAGTTTATATACAAGTACTCATATTATTTCTAATGTGAGCAAAAAATGAGGCTTTTTCCTTTTCTTAGACATCCCTCCAAGTGCAACGGCACAAGTCGTCCATTCAGCAGGTCGTAGATTCATCGTTAGTCCCGTACCTGAATGCAGGCTGAAGGAGCAAACCTTCCCCCCCTCGCCTTCTACTGCCCCCGCACCTCTCGTTGAAACAGGTAACCTTTTTAGTTCAGCCTAGTTCCTCTTCTCTTGTTTGTGTCTGCGTCACATTCTGGACTAAAAATCTGTCCCCGTTCTTCTCCAGTCCCTCCACTTCTGTCTCAGACAGCAGGCCAAGCTTTGGGTTTGTCCCAGTCTGCAGGGACAGTCACCTTACAGCAAGCCTTCTCTGAACTCAGACAGAACAACATTCAGTTCGATGCAGGTCCCAGTACTGCTCCAGCCTCCATCCACTCCGTCCACCCCCCCCTGCAGCCTGCAGCAGCCGCCTCTGTCCCTTCGCTCAGCAGCGCAGTTACTCCCACTGTGGAGGCAACCGGTTTAAAGCAGGCAAAGGAGCAGCTCCTGGAAGCCTCTCCTCCCCCCTTTTCCTCATCTACCACCCCTTCCTCTGTGCCCCCTGTCTGTCGCAGTCCACCGTTTACTTCATCTCCTCCACCACCTACCATGGTAAATCAGACCATCTCTCAGTCACAGGCGCTTTCTCAGCCCATGATGCAGACTGTGTCCCAGCCACAATCACAGAGTCAAACACCAGTCCAGCCCCAGGCGTTCACCCCATCCCAGACACTTCCTGCTGTCACTGCTACTTCCCTACTTTCAACTTTACCAACAGGCAGCATCTCTAGCATTCCCCCAACTGTCCTCTCCTCCTTGCCCCCTGCCCAGGCTGTTCCCTTTGTATCCTCGCCTCCTTCTTCCGTTCTTACAGCCAGCGAAGTCTCATCAGATCACACATCAGCCTCTCCCACATCCTCCCTTACTTCTTCTGCATCCCCCTCCTCTGTTGTCCCCACCACTGCCATCCCGGGCCCCCAGCTTGCTCCTTCTGCTCCCTCCCAACCCGCTCCTGCTCCCTGCTCCTCCACCTCTGTGGGGCTCCAGCCGGTGACCTCAAATGTTCCTCTAGTCCAGCCAACGTTGGTCCACTCCCAGCCGCAGACGGTGGCTCTGCCTGGTCAGACGCACACACACTGTGCAGATTGTGATACAAGGTGAGGGAGGTTAAAACCGTTTACTGCAGTTCACAACCGGGTGTCAAACATTATGTTGGACTGAGTGAAAATGTGTCATTGTCGACTTTTGTGAATCACTTTGTCTTTGTTTCTCAGGTGTGAGGCCTCCTCTGACTCTTTAGGAAAACCAGATGATATCCAGGCTTTGGACAAAAAGCTGCGGTCTCTCTTCATGGACCTTGGTGTGGGGGTGCCATCCGCTCAGGGGGACATTTCGGCCGCTGACGTAACCTCTGGAGCCCCCGGGGCAGGAACCTCGTCCCCCATAGGCGCCTCCTCGGCCACCGTCACAGCCGTCACAGCTCCTGGCTCCAGCCAGTCAGCCGTTCCTCCTCAGCCCCCCTCCAGCCTCGCACTGGGCTCACCCGCACCAATCCAAGGTCCCGGGACACCTCTATCCACCCCTGCACAAACTAGTAAGTAGTGCATTGTGTCCTCCTCTTCATTGTTATCATTATTTCTAACTTTTTTGTAATCTTCACAGTCATCCCTGCCTCTTCGACTCCAGCTAAAACCCCATTATCCAGAACATCGGTGAGTTCTACAGCATTTCATGTCTAATGAAACTAAAGTTGATACTAATATTTATTTGCATATGTGGGTCAAAAGCATGTGTATGATTTAAATGAAATTGCCATGGTAATTTTCACTGCAAAGTCATCACTAATTTATTTCAGGAGCTCTATGATGTCTCCTAGTACTCTTCTTACATTTCACCTGGCATGGGAATTCCTTTTAACATCCTCAACAACACTAATGTGACTTTTTCTCCAAATCTTCTCTGTTCTCCCACTTTTCTTTTCATCACATCTGTTTCTCTGAGATTAGGCCACTTCTCCTCCCTCAGAACTCCTGACATCCTTCCCTGGACCTTCTCTAATACAGGTGTTTTAGTTTTGCTCATTTGAAGCCTCCTATCACAACTGCAGTGCCGCACCGTTTTCCTTCTCTCTGTATTAGACCTAATTTGAGCATTCGGTGTGTGTGAGAGAGTAGTGCTTCTGCTTTGTTTGTCCTCATTTATGTGTTTGTATTGAATAATTTAATGCTTAGGCAATAACATCTAACAAATTGTGACAATTCATTATCCGTCTTTCTCCAGAAATTACCTTTTTTAAACAAATGTGTGTAATGCACACACAATATGACAGTTATGCAAGGGAAAAAAAGGTGAAGAAAATAAAATAAGTGCTCAGAAAAAGAGAGGACAGCAGGGAGACAGAGTGAAGACACTTCAGGGCAGAGAGACTTTAATTTCCAGACTGGGTTGTTGTGGCTGTGAATGGTGCCTCCTAAAAATAGACTTTTCTCTTCAGCAGAACAGCACGCTTAATAGGGAGACGGGAATTGCAGCTCTTTGGTGACAAATTCGACCTGCCGTGTTGTAAAATTCCCCCCTCGCCTCTTATGTAACTCCCCCCGGCGAGACATGTCCCATTTAATTAAAATAATCCCGCTGGAGTTGAAGTTCACCAAGGATCTTGATTTTAAATTAAGTTTTTTTGTTTTTTTTTTGATTGTGGTAAAATTGCTCAAGAGAATGGAAAGCATCGCATGCTGCCTCTTCATTTCCGTTCATGTGTTTGTGAGTATACAGTATTTGTGCAAGGAAGTAGCATACTTTGATGAAAACTTGGGGGATTATGCTTTCTTTTCAGAATTTGCTGTTTAAAAAACTCAATATTATTCACCTTTTCAGGCCCTAATGTGTCTGAAATTATACATCTTTTTACTAATTAGACCAGGAAATGATGTGCATGTTTAGGCTGCAGAGTAGAGCTATAAGGCAGAAGGACCTTATCTCAAAGTGTGCAAGAGAGCAAACAAACCATCAAAATGACCAGTAAACATCAGAGAGGCTAACATTTGAATTTAGCAGTCTTCTTTCTTTAAATGCATCCTTGCTTTTGGCTAACATGCGCTCATGTTGCTAATTAAACGGTAACTGTGTGTAAGATCTCTTGCTGGCCTTGCTTTGCTGTTTGCTTCTGGCTTGTTTTTGCCAACATGTCTGACAACATATCTGCCCAACCTCTTCAGTCCCAGCAGCCTCTCGAGGACCTGGATGCCCAGCTGAGGAGAGCCCTGAGCCCGGAAACGGTCCCTGTGAGCTCACACACACAGGTAAACACACTTTACCTCTTCTTACTCAGACTGGTATTACACATCTTAATCTTATCAAACCGCTCCACCTGTTTTCTTTCCTTTAGGTCCCTCAGAGCAGTGTGGCTTTAATAGGACAGCCAAGTATGTATATTATAGTTCCTAAACATATCGAGGAGTATGTCTGTGTCTCCTGTCCGCCATTTTTCTAAAATATTTATCCCTCCTTCAGTTCCCTTCTCGCTGGAAGAAGAAAAAGTGTCTCCTACTCTTCCTCCTCCTGCATCTGGGATTAAATTAGGAAGATTTCAGGTAAAGTTCTTGTCTCTTAGGAACACCTAGACTCTGATACCTAAACTAATTTATTTATTTTTTGCTTTTTAACAGGATGTTCTTAGACAAGACGTGAAATTCGAACAAGCACAAGTTGGGTTTTCACATTTTCCCTTATTCGTCTGATCAGGTCTCGTTGGCTGCTGAGGAGCCTGCTGCCCCCCACCCGCCCCGCACTGAATCTTCCTCCACCACTTCCTCCACCTCGTCATCCTCCAGCCTTTCCAGCCCAGAGAACACTTTGCACAAAGACTCCTCGTCTCCTCTAAGAGGGGGAGGAGGACAAGACGTTGTGGATGGACTCCCCCAAAGGACTCCAACGAAATCCCACACCCCTCCTTTCACTTCCCCCTGCCACTCCCCCAAGCCCACCACCACGATTGGGCGCTTCCAGGTAATCAGTAATTGTGTTTTCTGCTCCCTCTTCCTTCTGTCTGTGCTCGTCTCATCATCGTGTATGTTCATCCAGTCGGTTACTCTCTTGTTTCAGGTCACTACAAACGCAGAGTCTCGTGTTGGTAGGTTCTCGATCAGTCGCACCCAGGAGCAGAGCCTTGAGTCGAGTCCCCCCGCTGCTCCCCAGACTGCTAACGGTCCCAGCAATCCTGGCCAAGTTTTGACTCCAGACTCTCCTCATAAAGCCTCCCTGCCAAGTCTGAACAACAACTCCTTCAATAACTCCTACATCAGCAGTGACAACGACTCAGAGTTTGAAGAGGATGAAGACTTCAAACGGGAAGTTAGCTGCCTCCGAGAAAAGTACGTTGCCCTTCTGTCTTCTCTTTACTTACTAAACCCAACTTCCTTTCATCTTTCTGATCATTTCTTACACTACCTTGCCTGTCAGTATTATATTTTATGTTTTATTACCCTTTTCTGCGCCCAGGCACATGAAAGAAATCCAGGCCCTCCACTCCCGCCAGAAAGAGGAAATAGAGCGTCTGTTTACCCGGCTGGGAAAGGTAACTTATTCACGTTGCAGAAACACACCCTGCTGTTCAATCAGCTGTCACCTGCAGTAGAAAACAAGTGCTCTTCCTCGGTCCTGGGTTAGGTCCCTCCGGCTGCAGTGATCCCTCCACTTATCCCCACGACTGGCAGGAGGCGCCGGCTGACCAAAAGCAAGTCTTCGAAATCGTCCAGAACCAGCTCCACTCACGGCAGCAAGAGTCCATTACAGCAAGGTAGGCTTGCCTTTTAGCATTTCTAGCACTTGTTAAACACAGAAAGTTTGATTCGGATGTCATGAGACACCACCGAAGAAGAAACTTTACATAATTTTGTGTTTATTTGAACTGATTTCTGAACAGAAACTTCTCATGTAAATTCTTTAATTTGAGCTACAACTTGTCTACAACCACAATGCCAAAAAAAAAACAACCAACAAATACTTATTGTCACTTTTTCTATGTTCATGCATTTCTGTGCACATATATGTTTGTGTTTGTTTTGCTACGCGTGCATGTGGGCGTACGCTGAATCAGGATCAGAGCTTGAAAAATTTTGACCGCTTTTTCTGTTTGTTTTCTCCGTGTTTTCTTGTGTGTGTGTGTGTGTGGTGGGGGTGTGTCTGTGTAAACATCCTGCGCGATGCATGTCTTTACGTGTTCTTTTCGTGTCTGTTTGCTTTCCGTGTCTGTCCCCGTCCTGCCATCCTCTCCCGTCAACGCTTTCGTGCGATGTCCAGGCAGCACTTTATCCGCCCAGAGCGTCCCAGTCGTGTACCCCGGCCAGCTGCCTCCGTTAGCCCCAGGAGGATTAGCCGATTCAGGCAGCAGCACTGTGCTCCAGCCCCTCAAACCCTCTCCCTCCAGCGATAACCTGTGTTCAGCCTACACCAGCGAGGCAGCGCTCTCCGTGCCCAGCCTGTGTGCTCCGACCCCAGGTAAGGACGCCGCCGACAGCTCCTCCTTTCATAATTGACACAAACAGTCGCTTCGCATGCAGACAAATACAAAACCTTCTCGGTTGATAATCACTTTTTCACAGCAAAAGATCTTCCATCTCTCTTGGTCTGCTTTTCTCTGAGTGAAACAGTGTGATGCGTACTCACTGTTAACATCCTCTCTGTATATTCTTCAACTCTCCTTCCATTTCCTTCATTTCTCTTGTTTTTGTTTGTGTTTTTTGGTCTTTGTTTCTCTCCTCTTCTTATGTCCATTTACGCTCTGAACATCTTTCTGCATCTCCCTTCCTTTTTCTTCCATCCTCCCTCTCTTCAGGCTGTGTAAAGTTCAGCTGGGGTTCGGAGCGTTTGGCCTTCAAGCCTGGCGGCAGGAGGACGCGCTTTCTGAGTACGCCCTGCTTGGCTCTTTGTGTGTAACGCTTTCTTTCTTTGCTCCTCTCTTTTTATCCGTATCTACGTTTGGTTCCGTTGTGTTTTGTTTCGTTTTGTTTTTCTGTCAAGTCACGGTCATCCTGTCTTCCTGTGGGTTTTCTTCTTTGAGGGAGGAAGACTCTGCAGCTGATATCGCAGGCGTGTTGCAGAAAACTCCAGCTGACCTTCAGGAATTAGTAGGAC
Source organism: Kryptolebias marmoratus (assembly GCF_001649575.2). NCBI lineage: Eukaryota > Metazoa > Chordata > Actinopteri > Cyprinodontiformes > Rivulidae > Kryptolebias > Kryptolebias marmoratus. The sequence goes on along the minus strand of NC_051447.1, from coordinate 12,693,187 downwards.
ACGAGATCAGCTGAAGTCCACAGAAAACTCTGAATAAGCTCCCCGAGTTGCATCATTCAGTTTCATTACATCATCTTCCTGCATTCAAAATAAATGTATAAAAGTGGAGCAGCAACTTTTACAGCCTTTTAGAAAGGAAAAGTCCCTGCAGTCAGAGAGTTTCTCAGTGTAAGCTTTAGTAAAATTGCTTCATACTTAATTCAGATATTCCCCTCATCACATATAGAACTGCTATAATGAATATCACAATCTTGTAATCTTTTCTTGTTAAAACCAGTTTGCAGCGAGCACAGATCTGTTATGTGTTAAAATATTAAAACGTGATAGCGATAGTTTATATTAAAACAGGCCTTTTTAGTCTTCGTATATTTCTGTCTTCTCTTTCTTCACATTAAATCTGGGCTTTGTGAACTTTTAGCTGCAGGAAAACGATCGTCCTAAACCAAATGGCTCCATGGTTAAATGAAAGGACACCTCCTTAATTTAACCTTTTCAAAGCCTGTGAAATTAATACCCAAAGAAGAGCAACATTAAAGCAAATCTGGAGACAATTTGTGGCGACGCACCACACATCAGCTGTGGTTCTGTGAGTTAAAAATCCAGTTTAATAAAGTGATAAGGAGGCGAACGGTCATCAGGAAGTTTAAAAGTTCGGTTCTTCTGGTTTTGGTCCTGATTGATTTGGTTTTAAAATGTGGTTGCAGGTGGAAAACTCATGAGGGGTTTAATATTACAAAATCCACCAGCAGCAGAGCAGCTGCTTTGTTTAAAAAAAGAAAAGAAAAGAAATCCACGTCAGAGCCGCTGATGGATCTGTTGACTGTGAGACTGAACAAAGTTGTGCTGCACGTCGTGAGCAACCAGGATCTGACTTTCAGCTTCAGTTTTCAACACAATCCCAGCGGTCAGTGCAGGTTTTTGAGCAGCCAGTCATTCACGACCTCATTATTGCTGCACTTTTATTTCAATATTTTTATATTCGGACTGATCCGCTGACATACACTAATGCAGCAAAAGGCTCTGGCCTCCTTCAACGTGCTTTCTGAGTTTTAAATAAATTCTTAAACTGCAGTCTCGGAGAATGCCTGACAATTATACCTTCAAGATGCACAAACTAAATGAATCTCAACAGCTAAATGCTGCATGCTTCCATTTCGAAACTTTGTCTCTGAAAACAAGCAGGAAGTTGTGACCTGGTGACTTGAATCTTGTGTTACATAGTTTTGTTTTTATTAGGTGATATATTTATTTAGTTTGGATTAGCTTATTCCTGTTAATCATAATTTATGTAGAATTGGTTCATTTCAAATAATTTTATTTGGAATCTGTAGATTTGTTGTGTTGAAATGTTTATTTTTTATTTTTTTGATTTGATGAAAGGATTGCTTCTGAACCTTCTGCAGCTCAAAGCCTTTTCTCTCCCTTCCACCTTTTATTTCCTCACTCACAGTCCTCACCCCCTTTAACCCCCC